>NW_026611761.1:0-188781 GCF_023638135.1 Falco biarmicus
CACAACTCCACCGGGGAAGGTGCCAGACAGGAGTTCTCTTAATAGTTTTTACACTACCTTGGTAGGCATTTGAAAGGCACCACAAAAGTTGTTCTACCTGCTTTCTGGGCTGAGATGGGGAATCGCTGAATTTTGGAGTCGGCCGGTGACAAAATGTTCCAAACACACCCCCTGCAGAACTCCACCGGGGAAGGTGCCAGACAGGAGTTCTCCTGGTAGTTTTTACACTACCTTGGTAGGCAGCTGAAAGGCACCACAAAAGTTGTTCTACCTGCTTTCTGGGCTGAGATGGGGAACCGCTGAATTTTGGAGTCGGCCGGTGACAAAATGTTCCAAACACACCCCATGCACAACTCCCCGGGGAAGGTGCCAGGCAGGAGTTCTCTTGGTAGTTTTTACACTACCTTGGTAGGCATTTGAAAGGCAGCACAAAAGTTGTTCTACCTGCTTTCTGGGCTGAGATGGGGAACCGCTGAATTTTTGGACTCGGCTGGTGACAAAATATTCCGAACACACCCCATGCACAACTCCACCGGGGAAGGTGCCAGACAGGAGTTCTCCTGGTAGTTTTTACATTGCTCCGGTAGGCATCTGAAAGACACCACAAAAGTTGTTCTACCTGCTTTCTGAGCTGAGATGGGGAACCGCTGAATTTTGGACTCGGCGGTGACAAAATGTTCCAAACACACCCCATGCACAACTCCACCGGGGAAGGTGCCAGACAGGAGTTCTCTTAATAGTTTTTACACTACCTTGGTAGGCATCTGAAAGACACCACAAAAGTTGTTCTACCTGCTTTCTGGGCTGAGATGGGGAAACGCTGAATTTTGGACTCGGCTGGTGACAAAATGTTCCAAACACACCCCCTGCACAACTCCACCGGGGAAGGTGCCAGACAGGAGTTCTCTTAGTAGTTTTTGCACTACCTTGGTAGGCATCTGAAAGACACCACAAAAGTTGTTCTACCTGCTTTCTGGGCTGAGATGGGGAAACGCTGAATTTTGGACTCGGCTGGTGACAAAATGTTCCAAACACACCCCCTGCACAACTCCACCGGGGAAGGTGCCAGACAGGAGTTCTCTTGATAGTTTTTACACTACCTTGGTAGGCATCTGAAAGACACCACAAAAGTTGTTCTATCTGCTTTCTGGGCTGAGATGGGGAACCGCTGAATTTTGGAGTCGGCCGGTGACAAAATGTTCCAAAGACACCCCATGCACAACTCCACCGGGGAGGTGCCAGACAGGAGTTCTCTTAGTAGTTTTTTACACTACCTTGGTAGGCATCTGAAAGACACCACAAAAGTTGTTCTACCTGCTTTCTGGGCTGAGATGGGGAACCGCTGAATTTTGGACTCGGCCGGTGACAAAATGTTCCAAACACACCCCCTGCACAACTCCACCGGGGAAGGTGCCAGACAGGAGTTCTCCTGGTAGATTTTACACTACCTTGGTAGGCATCTGAAAGACACCACAAAAGTTGTTCTACCTGCTTTCTGGGCTGAGATGGGGAACCGCTGAATTTTGGACTCGGCCGGTGACAAAATGTTCCAAACACACCCCCTGCACAACTCCACTAGCGAAGGTGCCAGACAGGAGTTCTCCTGGTAGTTTTTACACTACCTTGGTAGGCAGCTGAAAGGCACCACAAAAGTTGTTCTACCTGCTTTCTGGGCTGAGATGGGGAACCGCTGAATTTTGGACTCGGCCGGTGACAAAATGTTCCAAACACACCCCATGCACAACTCCACCGGGGAAGGTGCCAGACAAGCGTTCTCTTAGTAGTTTTTACACTACCTTGGTAGGCATCTAAAAGACACCACAAAAGTTGTTCTACCTGCTTTCTGGGCTGAGATGGGGAACAGCTGAATTTTGGAGTCGGCTGGTGACAAAATGTTCCAAAGACACCCCCTGCACAACTATACCGGGGAAGGTGCCAGACAGGAGTTCTCCTGGTAGTTTTTACATTGCTCCGGTAGGCATCTAAAAGACACCACAAAAGATGTTCTACCTGCTTTCTGGGCTGAGATGGGGAACCGCTGAATTTTGGAGTCGGCCGGTGACAAAATGTTCCAAACACACCCCATGCACAACTCCACCGGGGAAGGTGCCAGACAGGAGTTTTCCTGGTAGTTTTTACACTACCTTGGTAGGCACCTGAAAGGCACCACAAAAGTTGTTCTACCTGCTTTCTGGGCTGAGATGGGGAATCGCTGAATTTTGGACTCGGCCGGTGACAAAATGTTCCAAACACACCCCCTGCACAACTCCACCGGGGAAGGTGCCAGACAGGAGTTCTCCTGGTAGTTTTTACATTGCTCCGGTAGGCATCTGAAAGACACCACAAAAGTTGTTCTACCTGCTTTCTGGGCTGAGATGGGGAACCGCTGAATTTTGGACTCGGCCGGTGACAAAATGTTCCAAACACACCCCATGCACAACTCCACCGGGGAAGGTGCCAGACAGGAGTTCTCTTAATAGTTTTTACACTACCTTGGTAGGCATTTGAAAGGCACCACAAAAGTTGTTCTACCTGCTTTCTGGGCTGAGATGGGGAACCGCTGAATTTTGGACTCGGCCGGTGACAAAATGTTCCAAACACACCCCATGCACAACTCCACCGGGGAAGGTGCCAGACAGGAGTTCTCTTAATAGTTTTTACACTACCTTGGTAGGCATTTGAAAGGCACCACAAAAGTTGTTCTACCTGCTTTCTGGGCTGAGATGGGGAACCGCTGAATTTTTGGACTCGGCTGGTGACAAAATGTTCCAAACACACCCCATGCACAACTCCACCGGGGAAGGTGCCAGACAGGAGTTCTCCTGTAGTTTTTACATTGCTCCGGTAGGCAGCTGAAAGACACCACAAAAGTTGTTCTACCTGCTTTCTGGGCTGAGATGGGGAACCGCTGAATTTTGGACTCGGCCGGTGACAAAATGTTCCAAACACACCCCATGCACAACTCCACCGGGGAAGGTGCCAGACAGGAGTTCTCTTAATAGTTTTTACACTACCTTGGTAGGCATTTGGAAGGCACCACAAAAGTTGTTCTACCTGCTTTCTGGGCTGAGATGGGGAATCGCTGAATTTTGGAGTCGGCCGGTGACAAAATGTTCCAAACACACCCCCTGCAGAACTCCACCGGGGAAGGTGCCAGACAGGAGTTCTCCTGGTAGTTTTTACATTGCTCCGGTAGGCATCTGAAAGACACCACAAAAGTTGTTCTACCTGCTTTCTGGGCTGAGATGGGGAACCGCTGAATTTTGGACTCGGCCGGTGACAAAATGTTCCAAACACACCCCATGCACAACTCCACCGGGGAAGGTGCCAGACAGGAGTTCTCTTAGTAGTTTTTACACTACCTTGGTAGGCAGCTGAAAGGCACCACAAAAGTTGTTCTACCTGCTTTCTGGGCTGAGATGGGGAACCGCTGAATTTTGGAGTCGGCCGGTGACAAAATGTTCCAAACACACCCCATGCACAACTCCCCGGGGAAGGTGCCAGGCAGGAGTTCTCTTGGTAGTTTTTACACTACCTTGGTAGGCATTTGAAAGGCACCACAAAAGTTGTTCTACCTGCTTTCTGGGCTGAGATGGGGAACCGCTGAATTTTTGGACTCGGCTGGTGACAAAATATTCCGAACACACCCCATGCACAACTCCACCGGGGAAGGTGCCAGACAGGAGTTCTCCTGGTAGTTTTTACATTGCTCCGGTAGGCAGCTGAAAGACACCACAAAAGTTGTTCTACCTGCTTTCTGGGCTGAGATGGGGAAACGCTGAATTTTGGACTCGGCCGGTGACAAAATGTTCCAAACACACCCCATGCACAACTCCACCGGGGAAGGTGCCAGACAGGAGTTTTCCTGGTAGTTTTTACACTACCTTGGTAGGCACCTGAAAGGCACCACAAAAGTTGTTCTACCTGCTTTCTGGGCTGAGATGGGGAATCGCTGAATTTTGGACTCGGCCGGTGACAAAATGTTCCAAACACACCCCATGCACAACTCCACCGGGGAAGGTGCCAGACAGGAGTTCTCCTGGTAGTTTTTACATTGCTCCGGTAGGCATCTGAAAGACACCACAAAAGTTGTTCTACCTGCTTTCTGAGCTGAGATGGGGAACCGCTGAATCTTGGACTCGGCCGGTGACAAAATGTTCCAAACACACCCCATGCACAACTCCACCGGGGAAGGTGCCAGACAGGAGTTCTCTTAATAGTTTTTACACTACCTTGGTAGGCATTTGAAAGGCACCACAAAAGTTGTTCTACCTGCTTTCTGGGCTGAGATGGGGAACCGCTGAATTTTGGACTCGGCCGGTGACAAAATGTTCCAAACACACCCCATGCACAACTCCACCGGGGAAGGTGCCAGACAGGAGTTCTCTTAATAGTTTTTACACTACCTTGGTAGGCATTTGAAAGGCACCACAAAAGTTGTTCTACCTGCTTTCTGGGCTGAGATGGGGAACCGCTGAATTTTTGGACTCGGCTGGTGACAAAATGTTCCAAACACACCCCATGCACAACTCCACCGGGGAAGGTGCCAGACAAAAGTTCTCCTGTAGTTTTTACATTGCTCCGGTAGGCAGCTGAAAGACACCACAAAAGTTGTTCTACCTGCTTTCTGGGCTGAGATGGGGAACCGCTGAATTTTGGACTCGGCCGGTGACAAAATGTTCCAAACACACCCCATGCACAACTCCACCGGGGAAGGTGCCAGACAGGAGTTCTCTTAATAGTTTTTACACTACCTTGGTAGGCATTTGGAAGGCACCACAAAAGTTGTTCTACCTGCTTTCTGGGCTGAGATGGGGAATCGCTGAATTTTGGAGTCGGCCGGTGACAAAATGTTCCAAACACACCCCCTGCAGAACTCCACCGGGGAAGGTGCCAGACAGGAGTTCTCCTGGTAGTTTTTACATTGCTCCGGTAGGCATCTGAAAGACACCACAAAAGTTGTTCTACCTGCTTTCTGGGCTGAGATGGGGAACCGCTGAATTTTGGACTCGGCCGGTGACAAAATGTTCCAAAGACACCCCATGCACAACTCCACCGGGGAAGGTGCCAGACAGGAGTTCTCTTAGTAGTTTTTACACTACCTTGGTAGGCAGCTGAAAGGCACCACAAAAGTTGTTCTACCTGCTTTCTGGGCTGAGATGGGGAACCGCTGAATTTTGGAGTCGGCCGGTGACAAAATGTTCCAAACACACCCCATGCACAACTCCCCGGGGAAGGTGCCAGGCAGGAGTTCTCTTGGTAGTTTTTACACTACCTTGGTAGGCATTTGAAAGGCACCACAAAAGTTGTTCTACCTGCTTTCTGGGCTGAGATGGGGAACCGCTGAATTTTTGGACTCGGCTGGTGACAAAATATTCCGAACACACCCCATGCACAACTCCACCGGGGAAGGTGCCAGACAGGAGTTCTCCTGGTAGTTTTTACATTGCTCCGGTAGGCAGCTGAAAGACACCACAAAAGTTGTTCTACCTGCTTTCTGGGCTGAGATGGGGAAACGCTGAATTTTGGACTCGGCCGGTGACAAAATGTTCCAAACACACCCCATGCACAACTCCACCGGGGAAGGTGCCAGACAGGAGTTCTCTTAATAGTTTTTACACTACCTTGGTAGGCACCTGAAAGGCACCACAAAAGTTGTTCTACCTGCTTTCTGGGCTGAGATGGGGAATCGCTGAATTTTGGAGTCGGCCGGTGACAAAATGTTCCAAACACACCCCCTGCAGAACTCCACCGGGGAAGGTGCCAGACAGGAGTTCTCCTGGTAGTTTTTACATTGCTCCGGTAGGCATCTGAAAGACACCACAAAAGTTGTTCTACCTGCTTTCTGGGCTGAGATGGGGAACCGCTGAATTTTGGACTCGGCCGGTGACAAAATGTTCCAAACACACCCCATGCACAACTCCACCGGGGAAGGTGCCAGACAGGAGTTCTCTTAGTAGTTTTTACACTACCTTGGTAGGCAGCTGAAAGGCACCACAAAAGTTGTTCTACCTGCTTTCTGGGCTGAGATGGGGAACCGCTGAATTTTGGAGTCGCCCGGTGACAAAATGTTCCAAACACACCCCATGCACAACTCCCCGGGGAAGGTGCCAGACAGGAGTTCTCTTGGTAGTTTTTACACTACCTTGGTAGGCATTTGAAAGGCACCACAAAAGTTGTTCTACCTGCTTTCTGGGCTGAGATGGGGAAACGCTGAATTTTTGGACTCGGCTGGTGACAAAATATTCCGAACACACCCCATGCACAACTCCACCGGGGAAGGTGCCAGACAGGAGTTCTCCTGGTAGTTTTTACATTGCTCCGGTAGGCAGCTGAAAGACACCACAAAAGTTGTTCTACCTGCTTTCTGGGCTGAGATGGGGAACCGCTGAATTTTGGACTCGGCCGGTGACAAAATGTTCCAAACACACCCCATGCACAACTCCACCGGGGAAGGTGCCAGACAGGAGTTCTCTTAATAGTTTTTACACTACCTTGGTAGGCAGCTGAAAGGCACCACAAAAGTTGTTCTACCTGCTTTCTGGGCTGAGATGGGGAACAGCTGAATTTTGGAGTCGGCTGGTGACAAAATGTTCCAAACACACCCCATGCACAACTCCACTAGCGAAGGTGCCAGGGACGAGCTCTTTTGGTAGTTTTTACATTGCTCCGGTAGGCATCAAAAGGACACCACAAAAGTTGTTCTTCCTGCTTTCTGGGCTGAGATGGGGAATCGCTGAATTTTGGAGTCGGCCGGTGACAAAATGTTCCAAACACACCCCATGCACAACTCCACCGGGGAAGGTGCCAGACAGGAGTTCTCTTAATAGTTTTTACACTACCTTGGTAGGCAGCTGAAAGGCACCACAAAAGTTGTTCTACCTGCTTTCTGGGCTGAGATGGGGAACCGCTGAATTTTGGAGTCGGCCGGTGACAAAATGTTCCAAACACACCCCCTGCACAACTCCACCGGGGAAGGTGCCAGACAAGCGTTCTCTTAGTAGTTTTTACACTACCTTGGTAGGCATCTAAAAGACACCACAAAAGTTGTTCTACCTGCTTTCTGGGCTGAGATGGGGAACAGCTGAATTTTGGAGTCGGCTGGTGACAAAATGTTCCAAAGACACCCCCTGCACAACTATACCGGGGAAGGTGCCAGACAGGAGTTCTCCTGGTAGTTTTTACACTACCTTGGTAGGCAGCTGAAAGACACCACAAAAGTTGTTCTACCTGCTTTCTGGGCTGAGATGGGGAACCGCTGAATTTTGGAGTCGGCCGGTGACAAAATGTTCCAAACACACCCCATGCACAACTCCCCGGGGAAGGTGCCAGGCAGGAGTTCTCTTGGTAGTTTTTACACTACCTTGGTAGGCATTTGAAAGGCACCACAAAAGTTGTTCTACCTGCTTTCTGGGCTGAGATGGGGAACCGCTGAATTTTTGGACTCGGCTGGTGACAAAATATTCCGAACACACCCCATGCACAACTCCACCGGGGAAGGTGCCAGACAGGAGTTCTCCTGGTAGTTTTTACATTGCTCCGGTAGGCAGCTGAAAGACACCACAAAAGTTGTTCTACCTGCTTTCTGGGCTGAGATGGGGAAACGCTGAATTTTGGACTCGGCCGGTGACAAAATGTTCCAAACACACCCCATGCACAACTCCACCGGGGAAGGTGCCAGACAGGAGTTCTCTTAATAGTTTTTACACTACCTTGGTAGGCAGCTGAAAGGCACCACAAAAGTTGTTCTACCTGCTTTCTGGGCTGAGATGGGGAACAGCTGAATTTTGGAGTCGGCCGGTGACAAAATGTTCCAAACACACCCCATGCACAACTCCACTAGCGAAGGTGCCAGGGACGAGCTCTTTTGGTAGTTTTTACATTGCTCCGGTAGGCATCAAAAGGACACCACAAAAGTTGTTCTTCCTGCTTTCTGGGCTGAGATGGGGAATCGCTGAATTTTGGACTCGGCCGGTGACAAAATGTTCCAAACACACCCCATGCACAACTCCACCGGGGAAGGTGCCAGACAGGAGTTCTCCTGGTAGATTTTACACTACCTTGGTAGGGAGCTGAAAGGCAGCACAAAAGTTGTTCTACCTGCTTTCTGGGCTGAGATGGGGAATCGCTGAATTTTGGACTCGGCCGGTGACAAAATGTTCCAAACACACCCCCTGCACAACTCCACCGGGGAAGGTGCCAGACAGGAGTTCTCCTGGTAGTTTTTACACTACCTTGGTAGGCACCTGAAAGGCACCACAAAAGTTGTTCTACCTGCTTTCTGGGCTGAGATGGGGAATCGCTGAATTTTGGACTCGGCCGGTGACAAAATGTTCCAAACACACCCCCTGCACAACTCCACCGGGGAAGGTGCCAGACAAGCGTTCTCTTAGTAGTTTTTACACTACCTTGGTAGGCATCTAAAAGACACCACAAAAGTTGTTCTACCTGCTTTCTGGGCTGAGATGGGGAACAGCTGAATTTTGGACTCGGCTGGTGACAAAATGTTCCAAAGACACCCCCTGCACAACTATACCGGGGAAGGTGCCAGACAGGAGTTCTCCTGGTAGTTTTTACATTGCTCCGGTAGGCATCTAAAAGACACCACAAAAGATGTTCTACCTGCTTTCTGGGCTGAGATGGGGAACCGCTGAATTTTGGAGTCGGCCGGTGACAAAATGTTCCAAACACACCCCATGCACAACTCCACCGGGGAAGGTGCCAGACAGGAGTTTTCCTGGTAGTTTTTACACTACCTTGGTAGGCACCTGAAAGGCACCACAAAAGTTGTTCTACCTGCTTTCTGGGCTGAGATGGGGAATCGCTGAATTTTGGACTCGGCCGGTGACAAAATGTTCCAAACACACCCCCTGCACAACTCCACCGGGGAAGGTGCCAGACAGGAGTTCTCCTGGTAGTTTTTACATTGCTCCGGTAGGCATCTGAAAGACACCACAAAAGTTGTTCTACCTGCTTTCTGAGCTGAGATGGGGAACCGCTGAATTTTGGACTCGGCCGGTGACAAAATGTTCCAAACACACCCCATGCACAACTCCACCGGGGAAGGTGCCAGACAGGAGTTCTCTTAATAGTTTTTACACTACCTTGGTAGGCATCTGAAAGACACCACAAAAGTTGTTCTACCTGCTTTCTGGGCTGAGATGGGGAACCGCTGAATTTTGGACTCGGCTGGTGACAAAATGTTCCAAACACACCCCCTGCACAACTCCACCGGGGAAGGTGCCAGACAGGAGTTCTCTTAGTAGTTTTTGCACTACCTTGGTAGGCATCTGAAAGACACCACAAAAGTTGTTCTACCTGCTTTCTGGGCTGAGATGGGGAAACGCTGAATTTTGGACTCGGCTGGTGACAAAATGTTCCAAACACACCCCCTGCACAACTCCACCGGGGAAGGTGCCAGACAGGAGTTCTCTTAATAGTTTTTACACTACCTTGGTAGGCATCTGAAAGACACCACAAAAGTTGTTCTATCTGCTTTCTGGGCTGAGATGGGGAACCGCTGAATTTTGGAGTCGGCCGGTGACAAAATGTTCCAAAGACACCCCATGCACAACTCCAGCGGGGAAGGTGCCAGACAGGAGTTCTCTTAGTAGTTTTTACACTACCTTGGTAGGCATCTGAAAGACACCACAAAAGTTGTTCTACCTGCTTTCTGGGCTGAGATGGGGAACCGCTGAATTTTGGAGTCGGCCGGTGACAAAATGTTCCAAACACACCCCCTGCACAACTCCACCGGGGAAGGTGCCAGACAGGAGTTCTCCTGGTAGATTTTACACTACCTTGGTAGGCATCTGAAAGACACCACAAAAGTTGTTCTACCTGCTTTCTGGGCTGAGATGGGGAACCGCTGAATTTTGGACTCGGCCGGTGACAAAATGTTCCAAACACACCCCCTGCACAACTCCACTAGCGAAGGTGCCAGACAGGAGTTCTCCTGGTAGTTTTTACACTACCTTGGTAGGCAGCTGAAAGGCACCACAAAAGTTGTTCTACCTGCTTTCTGGGCTGAGATGGGGAACCGCTGAATTTTGGACTCGGCCGGTGACAAAATGTTCCAAACACACCCCCTGCACAACTCCACCGGGGAAGGTGCCAGACAAGCGTTCTCTTAGTAGTTTTTACACTACCTTGGTAGGCATCTAAAAGACACCACAAAAGTTGTTCTACCTGCTTTCTGGGCTGAGATGGGGAACCGCTGAATTTTGGACTCGGCTGGTGACAAAATGTTCCAAAGACACCCCCTGCACAACTATACCGGGAAAGGTGCCAGACAGGAGTTCTCCTGGTAGTTTTTACATTGCTCCGGTAGGCATCTAAAAGACACCACAAAAGATGTTCTACCTGCTTTTTGGGCTGAGATGGGGAACCGCTGAATTTTGGAGTCGGCCGGTGACAAAATGTTCCAAACACACCCCATGCACAACTCCACCGGGGAAGGTGCCAGACAGGAGTTTTCCTGGTAGTTTTTACGCTACCTTGGTAGGCACCTGAAAGGCACCACAAAAGTTGTTCTACCTGCTTTCTGGGCTGAGATGGGGAATCGCTGAATTTTGGACTCGGCCGGTGACAAAATGTTCCAAACACACCCCATGCACAACTCCACCGGGGAAGGTGCCAGACAGGAGTTCTCCTGGTAGTTTTTACATTGCTCCGGTAGGCATCTGAAAGACACCACAAAAGTTGTTCTACCTGCTTTCTGAGCTGAGATGGGGAACCGCTGAATTTTGGACTCGGCCGGTGACAAAATGTTCCAAACACACCCCATGCACAACTCCACCGGGGAAGGTGCCAGACAGGAGTTCTCTTAATAGTTTTTACACTACCTTGGTAGGCATTTGAAAGGCACCACAAAAGTTGTTCTACCTGCTTTCTGGGCTGAGATGGGGAATCGCTGAATTTTGGAGTCGGCCGGTGACAAAATGTTCCAAACACACCCCCTGCAGAACTCCACCGGGGAAGGTGCCAGACGGGAGTTCTCCTGGTAGTTTTTACACTACCTTGGTAGGCAGCTGAAAGGCACCACAAAAGTTGTTCTACCTGCTTTCTGGGCTGAGATGGGGAACCGCTGAATTTTGGAGTCGGCCGGTGACAAAATGTTCCAAACACACCCCATGCACAACTCCCCGGGGAAGGTGCCAGGCAGGAGTTCTCTTGGTAGTTTTTACACTACCTTGGTAGGCATTTGAAAGGCACCACAAAAGTTGTTCTACCTGCTTTCTGGGCTGAGATGGGGAACCGCTGAATTTTTGGACTCGGCTGGTGACAAAATATTCCGAACACACCCCCTGCACAACTCCACCGGGGAAGGTGCCAGACAGGAGTTCTCCTGGTAGTTTTTACATTGCTCCGGTAGGCATCTGAAAGACACCACAAAAGTTGTTCTACCTGCTTTCTGAGCTGAGATGGGGAACCGCTGAATTTTGGACTCGGCCGGTGACAAAATGTTCCAAACACACCCCATGCACAACTCCACCGGGGAAGGTGCCAGACAGGAGTTCTCTTAATAGTTTTTACACTACCTTGGTAGGCATCTGAAAGACACCACAAAAGTTGTTCTACCTGCTTTCTGGGCTGAGATGGGGAAACGCTGAATTTTGGACTCGGCTGGTGACAAAATGTTCCAAACACACCCCCTGCACAACTCCACCGGGGAAGGTGCCAGACAGGAGTTCTCTTAGTAGTTTTTGCACTACCTTGGTAGGCATCTGAAAGACACCACAAAAGTTGTTCTACCTGCTTTCTGGGCTGAGATGGGGAAACGCTGAATTTTGGACTCGGCTGGTGACAAAATGTTCCAAACACACCCCCTGCACAACTCCACCGGGGAAGGTGCCAGACAGGAGTTCTCTTGATAGTTTTTACACTACCTTGGTAGGCATCTGAAAGACACCACAAAAGTTGTTCTATCTGCTTTCTGGGCTGAGATGGGGAACCGCTGAATTTTGGAGTCGGCCGGTGACAAAATGTTCCAAAGACACCCCATGCACAACTCCACCGGGGAAGGTGCCAGACAGGAGTTCTCTTAGTAGTTTTTACACTACCTTGGTAGGCATCTGAAAGACACCACAAAAGTTGTTCTACCTGCTTTCTGGGCTGAGATGGGGAACCGCTGAATTTTGGACTCGGCTGGTGACAAAATGTTCCAAACACACCCCATGCACAACTCCACCGGGGAAGGTGCCAGACAGGAGTTCTCCTGGTAGATTTTACACTACCTTGGTAGGCATCTGAAAGACACCACAAAAGTTGTTCTACCTGCTTTCTGGGCTGAGATGGGGAACCGCTGAATTTTGGACTCGGCCGGTGACAAAATGTTCCAAACACACCCCCTGCACAACTCCACTAGCGAAGGTGCCAGACAGGAGTTCTCCTGGTAGTTTTTACACTACCTTGGTAGGCAGCTGAAAGGCACCACAAAAGTTGTTCTACCTGCTTTCTGGGCTGAGATGGGGAACCGCTGAATTTTGGACTCGGCCGGTGACAAAATGTTCCAAACACACCCCCTGCACAACTCCACCGGGGAAGGTGCCAGACAAGCGTTCTCTTAGTAGTTTTTACACTACCTTGGTAGGCATCTAAAAGACACCACAAAAGTTGTTCTACCTGCTTTCTGGGCTGAGATGGGGAACAGCTGAATTTTGGACTCGGCTGGTGACAAAATGTTCCAAAGACACCCCCTGCACAACTATACCGGGGAAGGTGCCAGACAGGAGTTCTCCTGGTAGTTTTTACATTGCTCCGGTAGGCATCTAAAAGACACCACAAAAGATGTTCTACCTGCTTTCTGGGCTGAGATGGGGAACCGCTGAATTTTGGAGTCGGCCGGTGACAAAATGTTCCAAACACACCCCATGCACAACTCCACCGGGGAAGGTGCCAGACAGGAGTTTTCCTGGTAGTTTTTACACTACCTTGGTAGGCACCTGAAAGGCACCACAAAAGTTGTTCTACCTGCTTTCTGGGCTGAGATGGGGAATCGCTGAATTTTGGACTCGGCCGGTGACAAAATGTTCCAAACACACCCCATGCACAACTCCACCGGGGAAGGTGCCAGACAGGAGTTCTCCTGGTAGTTTTTACATTGCTCCGGTAGGCATCTGAAAGACACCACAAAAGTTGTTCTACCTGCTTTCTGAGCTGAGATGGGGAACCGCTGAATTTTGGACTCGGCCGGTGACAAAATGTTCCAAACACACCCCATGCACAACTCCACCGGGGAAGGTGCCAGACAGGAGTTCTCTTAATAGTTTTTACACTACCTTGGTAGGCATTTGAAAGGCACCACAAAAGTTGTTCTACCTGCTTTCTGGGCTGAGATGGGGAATCGCTGAATTTTGGAGTCGGCCGGTGACAAAATGTTCCAAACACACCCCCTGCAGAACTCCACCGGGGAAGGTGCCAGACAGGAGTTCTCCTGGTAGTTTTTACACTACCTTGGTAGGCAGCTGAAAGGCACCACAAAAGTTGTTCTACCTGCTTTCTGGGCTGAGATGGGGAACAGCTGAATTTTGGACTCGGCTGGTGACAAAATGTTCCAAAGACACCCCCTGCACAACTATACCGGGGAAGGTGCCAGACAGGAGTTCTCCTGGTAGTTTTTACATTGCTCTGGTAGGCATCTAAAAGACACCACAAAAGATGTTCTACCTGCTTTCTGGGCTGAGATGGGGAACCGCTGAATTTTGGAGTCGGCCGGTGACAAAATGTTCCAAACACACCCCATGCACAACTCCACCGGGGAAGGTGCCAGACAGGAGTTTTCCTGGTAGTTTTTACACTACCTTGGTAGGCACCTGAAAGGCACCACAAAAGTTGTTCTACCTGCTTTCTGGGCTGAGATGGGGAATCGCTGAATTTTGGACTCGGCCGGTGACAAAATGTTCCAAACACACCCCATGCACAACTCCACCGGGGAAGGTGCCAGACAGGAGTTCTCCTGGTAGTTTTTACATTGCTCCGGTAGGCATCTGAAAGACACCACAAAAGTTGTTCTACCTGCTTTCTGAGCTGAGATGGGGAACCGCTGAATTTTGGACTCGGCCGGTGACAAAATGTTCCAAACACACCCCATGCACAACTCCACCGGGGAAGGTGCCAGACAGGAGTTCTCTTAATAGTTTTTACACTACCTTGGTAGGCATTTGAAAGGCACCACAAAAGTTGTTCTACCTGCTTTCTGGGCTGAGATGGGGAATCGCTGAATTTTGGAGTCGGCCGGTGACAAAATGTTCCAAACACACCCCCTGCAGAACTCCACCGGGGAAGGTGCCAGACAGGAGTTCTCCTGGTAGTTTTTACACTACCTTGGTAGGCAGCTGAAAGGCACCACAAAAGTTGTTCTACCTGCTTTCTGGGCTGAGATGGGGAACCGCTGAATTTTGGAGTCGGCCGGTGACAAAATGTTCCAAACACACCCCATGCACAACTCCCCGGGGAAGGTGCCAGGCAGGAGTTCTCTTGGTAGTTTTTACACTACCTTGGTAGGCATTTGAAAGGCAGCACAAAAGTTGTTCTACCTGCTTTCTGGGCTGAGATGGGGAACCGCTGAATTTTTGGACTCGGCTGGTGACAAAATATTCCGAACACACCCCATGCACAACTCCACCGGGGAAGGTGCCAGACAGGAGTTCTCCTGGTAGTTTTTACATTGCTCGGTAGGCATCTGAAAGACACCACAAAAGTTGTTCTACCTGCTTTCTGAGCTGAGATGGGGAACCGCTGAATTTTGGACTCGGCCGGTGACAAAATGTTCCAAACACACCCCATGCACAACTCCACCGGGGAAGGTGCCAGACAGGAGTTCTCTTAATAGTTTTTACACTACCTTGGTAGGCATCTGAAAGACACCACAAAAGTTGTTCTACCTGCTTTCTGGGCTGAGATGGGGAAAACGCTGAATTTTGGACTCGGCTGGTGACAAAATGTTCCAAACACACCCCCTGCACAACTCCACCGGGAAGGTGCCAGACAGGAGTTCTCTTAGTAGTTTTTGCACTACCTTGGTAGGCATCTGAAAGACACCACAAAAGTTGTTCTACCTGCTTTCTGGGCTGAGATGGGGAAACGCTGAATTTTTGGACTCGGCTGGTGACAAAATGTTCCAAACACACCCCCTGCACAACTCCACCGGGGAAGGTGCCAGACAGGAGTTCTCTTGATAGTTTTTACACTACCTTGGTAGGCATCTGAAAGACACCACAAAAGTTGTTCTATCTGCTTTCTGGCTGAGATGGGGAACCGCTGAATTTTGGAGTCGGCCGGTGACAAAATGTTCCAAAGACACCCCATGCACAACTCCACCGGGGAAGGTGCCAGACAGGAGTTCTCTTAGTAGTTTTTACACTACCTTGGTAGGCATCTGAAAGACACCACAAAAGTTGTTCTACCTGCTTTCTGGGCTTGAGATGGGGAACCGCTGAATTTTGGACTCGGCCGGTGACAAAATGTTCCAAACACACCCCCTGCACAACTCCACCGGGAAGGTGCCAGACAGGAGTTCTCCTGGTAGATTTTACACTACCTTGGTAGGCATCTGAAAGACACCACAAAAGTTGTTCTACCTGCTTTCTGGGCTGAGATGGGGAACCGCTGAATTTTGGACTCGGCCGGTGACAAAATGTTCCAACACACCCCCTGCACAACTCCACTAGCGAAGGTGCCAGACAGGAGTTCTCCTGGTAGTTTTTACACTACCTTGGTAGGCAGCTGAAAGGCACCACAAAAGTTGTTCTACCTGCTTTCTGGGCTGAGATGGGGAACCGCGGAATTTGGAGTCGGCCGGGTGACAAAATGTTCCAAACACACCCCCTGCAGAACTCCACCGGGGAAGGTGCCAGACAGGAGTTCTCCTGGTAGTTTTTACACTACCTTGGTAGGCAGCTGAAAGGCACCACAAAAGTTGTTCTACCCTGCTTTCTGGGCTGAGATGGGGAACAGCTGAATTTTGGACTCGGCTGGTGACAAAATGTTCCAAAGACACCCCCTGCACAACTATACCGGGGAAGGTGCCAGACAGGAGTTTCCTGGTAGTTTTTACATTGCTCCGGTAGGCATCTAAAAGACACCACAAAAGATGTTCTACCTGCTTTCTGGGCTGAGATGGGGAACCGCTGAATTTTGGAGTCGGCCTGGTGACAAAATGTTCCAAACACACCCCATGCACAACTCCACCGGGGAAGGTGCCAGACAGGAGTTTTCCTGGTAGTTTTTACACTACCTTGGTAGGCACCTGAAAGGCACCACAAAAGTTGTTCTACCTGCTTTCTGGGCTGAGATGGGGAATCGCTGAATTTTGGACTCGGCTCGGTGACAAAATGTTCCAAACACACCCCACTGCACAACTCCACCGGGGAAGGTGCCAGACAGGAGTTCTCCTGGTAGTTTTTACATTGCTCCGGTAGGCATCTGAAAGACACCACAAAAGTTGTTCTACCTGCTTTCTGGGCTGAGATGGGGAACCGCTGAATTTTGGACTCGGCCGGTGACAAAATGTTCCAAACACACCCCATGCACAACTCCACCGGGGAAGGTGCCAGACAGGAGTTCTCTTAATAGTTTTTACACTACCTTGGTAGGCATTTGAAAGGCACCACAAAAGTTGTTCTACCTGCTTTCTGGGCTGAGATGGGGAACCGCTGAATTTTGGACTCGGCCGGTGACAAAATGTTCCAAACACACCCCATGCACAACTCCACCGGGGAAGGTGGCCAGACAGGAGTTCTCTTAATAGTTTTTACACTACCTTGGTAGGCATTTGAAAGGCACCACAAAAGTTGTTCTACCTGCTTTCTGGGCTGAGATGGGGAACCGCTGAATTTTTGGACTCGGCTGGTGACAAAATGTTCCAAACACACCCCCATGCACAACTCCACCGGGGAAGGTGCCAGACAGGAGTTCTCCTGTAGTTTTTTACATTGCTCCGGTAGGCAGCTGAAAGACACCACAAAAGTTGTTCTACCTGCTTTCTGGGCTGAGATGGGGAACCGCTGAATTTTGGACTCGGCCGGTGACAAAAATGTTCCAAAACACCCCATGCACAACTCCACCGGGGAAGGTGCCAGACAGGAGTTCTCTTAATAGTTTTTACACTACCTTGGTAGGCATTTGGAAGGCACCACAAAAGTTGTTCTACCTGCTTTCTGGGCTGAGATGGGGAATCGCTGAATTTTGGAGTCGGCCGGTGACAAAATGTTCCAAACACACCCCCTGCAGAACTCCACCGGGGAAGGTGCCAGACAGGAGTTCTCCTGGTAGTTTTTACATTGCTCCGGTAGGCATCTGAAAGACACCACAAAAGTTGTTCTACCTGCTTTCTGGGCTGAGATGGGGAACCGCTGAATTTTGGACTCGGCCGGTGACAAAATGTTCCAAACACACCCCATGCACAACTCCACCGGGGAAGGTGCCAGACAGGAGTTCTCTTAGTAGTTTTTACACTACCTTGGTAGGCAGCTGAAAGGCACCACAAAAGTTGTTCTACCTGCTTTCTGGGCTGAGATGGGGAACCGCTGAATTTTGGAGTCGGCCGGTGACAAAATGTTCCAAACACACCCCATGCACAACTCCCCGGGGAAGGTGCCAGGCAGGAGTTCTCTTGGTAGTTTTTACACTACCTTGGTAGGCATTTGAAAGGCACCACAAAAGTTGTTCTACCTGCTTTCTGGGCTGAGATGGGGGAACCGCTGAATTTTTGGACTCGGCCTGGTGACAAAATATTCCGAACACACCCCATGCACAACTCCACCGGGGAAGGTGCCAGACAGGAGTTCTCCTGGTAGTTTTTACATTGCTCCGGTAGGCAGCTGAAAGACACCACAAAAGTTGTTCTACCTGCTTTCTGGGCTGAGATGGGGAAACGCTGAATTTTGGACTCGGCCGGTGACAAAATGTTCCAAACACACCCCATGCACAACTCCACCGGGGAAGGTGCCAGACAGGAGTTTTCCTGGTAGTTTTTACACTACCTTGGTAGGCACCTGAAAGGCACCACAAAAAGGTTGTTCTACCTGCTTTCTGGCTGAGATGGGGAATCGCTGAATTTTGGACTCGGCCGGTGACAAAATGTTCCAAACACACCCCATGCACAACTCCACCGGGGAAGGTGCCAGACAGGAGTTCTCCTGGTAGTTTTTACATTGCTCCGGTAGGCATCTGAAAGACACCACAAAAGTTGTTCTACCTGCTTTCTGAGCTGAGATGGGGAACCGCTGAATTTTGGACTCGGCCGGTGACAAAATGTTCCCAAACACACCCCATGCACAACTCCACCGGGGAAGGTGCCAGACAGGAGTTCTCTTAATAGTTTTTACACTACCTTGGTAGGCATTTGAAAGGCACCACAAAAGTTGTTCTACCTGCTTTCTGGGCTGAGATGGGGAACCGCTGAATTTTGGACTCGGCCGGTGACAAAATGTTCCAAACACACCCCATGCACAACTCCACCGGGGAAGGTGCCAGACAGGAGTTCTCTTAATAGTTTTTACACTACCTTGGTAGGCATTTGAAAGGCACCACAAAAGTTGTTCTACCTGCTTTCTGGGCTGAGATGGGGAACCGCTGAATTTTTGGACTCGGCTGGTGACAAAATGTTCCAAACACACCCCATGCACAACTCCACCGGGGAAGGTGCCAGACAAAAGTTCTCCTGTAGTTTTTACATTGCTCCGGTAGGCAGCTGAAAGACACCACAAAAGTTGTTCTACCTGCTTTCTGGGCTGAGATGGGGAACCGCTGAATTTTGGACTCGGCCGGGTGACAAAATGTTCCAAACACACCCCATGCACAACTCCACCGGGGAAGGTGCCAGACAGGAGTTCTCTTAATAGTTTTTACACTACCTTGGTAGGCATTTGGAAGGCACCACAAAAGTTGTTCTACCTGCTTTCTGGGCTGAGATGGGGAATCGCTGAATTTTGGAGTCGGCCGGTGACAAAATGTTCCAAACACACCCCCTGCAGAACTCCACCGGGGAAGGTGCCAGACAGGAGTTCTCCTGGTAGTTTTTACATTGCTCCGGTAGGCATCTGAAAGACACCACAAAAGTTGTTCTACCTGCTTTCTGGGCTGAGATGGGGAACCGCTGAATTTTGGACTCGGCCGGTGACAAAATGTTCCAAAGACACCCCATGCACAACTCCACCGGGGAAGGTGCCAGACAGGAGTTCTCTTAGTAGTTTTTACACTACCTTGGTAGGCAGCTGAAAGGCACCACAAAAGTTGTTCTACCTGCTTTCTGGGCTGAGATGGGGAACCGCTGAATTTTGGAGTCGGCCGGTGACAAAATGTTCCAAACACACCCCATGCACAACTCCCCGGGGAAGGTGCCAGGCAGGAGTTCTCTTGGTAGTTTTTACACTACCTTGGTAGGCATTTGAAAGGCACCACAAAAGTTGTTCTACCTGCTTTCTGGGCTGAGATGGGGAACCGCTGAATTTTTGGACTCGGCTGGTGACAAAATATTCCGAACACACCCCATGCACAACTCCACCGGGGAAGGTGCCAGACAGGAGTTCTCCTGGTAGTTTTTACATTGCTCCGGTAGGCAGCTGAAAGACACCACAAAAGTTGTTCTACCTGCTTTCTGGGCTGAGATGGGGAAACGCTGAATTTTGGACTCGGCCGGTGACAAAATGTTCCAAACACACCCCATGCACAACTCCACCGGGGAAGGTGCCAGACAGGAGTTCTCCTGGTAGTTTTTACATTGCTCCGGTAGGCAGCTGAAAGGCACCACAAAAGTTGTTCTACCTGCTTTCTGGGCTGAGATGGGGAACAGCTGAATTTTGGAGTCGGCCGGTGACAAAATGTTCCAAACACACCCCCTGCAGAACTCCACCGGGGAAGGTGCCAGACAGGAGTTCTCCTGGTAGTTTTTACATTGCTCCGGTAGGCATCTGAAAGACACCACAAAAGTTGTTCTACCTGCTTTCTGGGCTGAGATGGGGAACCGCTGAATTTTGGACTCGGCCGGTGACAAAATGTTCCAAACACACCCCATGCACAACTCCACCGGGGAAGGTGCCAGACAGGAGTTCTCTTAGTAGTTTTTACACTACCTTGGTAGGCAGCTGAAAGGCACCACAAAAGTTGTTCTACCTGCTTTCTGGGCTGAGATGGGGAACCGCTGAATTTTGGAGTCGCCCGGTGACAAAATGTTCCAAACACACCCCATGCACAACTCCCCGGGGAAGGTGCCAGACAGGAGTTCTCTTGGTAGTTTTTACACTACCTTGGTAGGCATTTGAAAGGCACCACAAAAGTTGTTCTACCTGCTTTCTGGGCTGAGATGGGGAAACGCTGAATTTTTGGACTCGGCTGGTGACAAAATATTCCGAACACACCCCATGCACAACTCCACCGGGGAAGGTGCCAGACAGGAGTTCTCCTGGTAGTTTTTACATTGCTCCGGTAGGCAGCTGAAAGACACCACAAAAGTTGTTCTACCTGCTTTCTGGGCTGAGATGGGGAACCGCTGAATTTTGGACTCGGCCGGTGACAAAATGTTCCAAACACACCCCATGCACAACTCCACCGGGGAAGGTGCCAGACAGGAGTTCTCTTAATAGTTTTTACACTACCTTGGTAGGCAGCTGAAAGGCACCACAAAAGTTGTTCTACCTGCTTTCTGGGCTGAGATGGGGAACAGCTGAATTTTGGAGTCGGCTGGTGACAAAATGTTCCAAACACACCCCATGCACAACTCCACTAGCGAAGGTGCCAGGGACGAGCTCTTTTGGTAGTTTTTACATTGCTCCGGTAGGCATCAAAAGGACACCACAAAAGTTGTTCTTCCTGCTTTCTGGGCTGAGATGGGGAATCGCTGAATTTTGGAGTCGGCCGGTGACAAAATGTTCCAAACACACCCCATGCACAACTCCACCGGGGAAGGTGCCAGACAGGAGTTCTCTTAATAGTTTTTACACTACCTTGGTAGGCAGCTGAAAGGCACCACAAAAGTTGTTCTACCTGCTTTCTGGGCTGAGATGGGGAACCGCTGAATTTTGGAGTCGGCCGGTGACAAAATGTTCCAAACACACCCCCTGCACAACTCCACCGGGGAAGGTGCCAGACAAGCGTTCTCTTAGTAGTTTTTACACTACCTTGGTAGGCATCTAAAAGACACCACAAAAGTTGTTCTACCTGCTTTCTGGGCTGAGATGGGGAACAGCTGAATTTTGGAGTCGGCTGGTGACAAAATGTTCCAAAGACACCCCCTGCACAACTATACCGGGGAAGGTGCCAGACAGGAGTTCTCCTGGTAGTTTTTACATTGCTCCGGTAGGCATCTAAAAGACACCACAAAAGATGTTCTACCTGCTTTCTGGGCTGAGATGGGGAACCGCTGAATTTTGGAGTCGGCCGGTGACAAAATGTTCCAAACACACCCCCTGCACAACTCCACCGGGGAAGGTGCCAGACAGGAGTTTTCCTGGTAGTTTTTACACTACCTTGGTAGGCACCTGAAAGGCACCACAAAAGTTGTTCTACCTGCTTTCTGGGCTGAGATGGGGAATCGCTGAATTTTGGACTCGGCCGGTGACAAAATGTTCCAAACACACCCCATGCACAACTCCACCGGGGAAGGTGCCAGACAGGAGTTCTCCTGGTAGTTTTTACATTGCTCCGGTAGGCATCTGAAAGACACCACAAAAGTTGTTCTACCTGCTTTCTGAGCTGAGATGGGGAACCGCTGAATTTTGGACTCGGCCAGTGACAAAATGTTCCAAACACACCCCATGCACAACTCCACCGGGGAAGGTGCCAGACAGGAGTTCTCTTAATAGTTTTTACACTACCTTGGTAGGCATTTGAAAGGCACCACAAAAGTTGTTCTACCTGCTTTCTGGGCTGAGATGGGGAATCGCTGTATTTTGGAGTCGGCCGGTGACAAAATGTTCCAAACACACCCCCTGCAGAACTCCACCGGGGAAGGTGCCAGACAGGAGTTCTCCTGGTAGTTTTTACACTACCTTGGTAGGCAGCTGAAAGGCACCACAAAAGTTGTTCTACCTGCTTTCTGGGCTGAGATGGGGAACCGCTGAATTTTGGAGTCGGCCGGTGACAAAATGTTCCAAACACACCCCATGCACAACTCCCCGGGGAAGGTGCCAGGCAGGAGTTCTCTTGGTAGTTTTTACACTACCTTGGTAGGCATTTGAAAGGCACCACAAAAGTTGTTCTACCTGCTTTCTGGGCTGAGATGGGGAACCGCTGAATTTTTGGACTCGGCTGGTGACAAAATATTCCGAACACACCCCATGCACAACTCCACCGGGGAAGGTGCCAGACAGGAGTTCTCCTGTAGTTTTTACATTGCTCCGGTAGGCAGCTGAAAGACACCACAAAAGTTGTTCTACCTGCTTTCTGGGCTGAGATGGGGAACCGCTGAATTTTGGACTCGGCTGGTGACAAAATGTTCCAAACACACCCCATGCACAACTCCACCGGGGAAGGTGCCAGACAGGAGTTCTCTTAATAGTTTTTACACTACCTTGGTAGGCATTTGGAAGGCACCACAAAAGTTGTTCTACCTGCTTTCTGGGCTGAGATGGGGAATCGCTGAATTTTGGAGTCGGCCGGTGACAAAATGTTCCAAACACACCCCCTGCAGAACTCCACCGGGGAAGGTGCCAGACAGGAGTTCTCCTGGTAGTTTTTACATTGCTCCGGTAGGCATCTGAAAGACACCACAAAAGTTGTTCTACCTGCTTTCTGGGCTGAGATGGGGAACCGCTGAATTTTGGACTCGGCCGGTGACAAAATGTTCCAAACACACCCCATGCACAACTCCACCGGGGAAGGTGCCAGACAGGAGTTCTCTTAGTAGTTTTTACACTACCTTGGTAGGCAGCTGAAAGGCACCACAAAAGTTGTTCTACCTGCTTTCTGGGCTGAGATGGGGAACCGCTGAATTTTGGAGTCGGCCGGTGACAAAATGTTCCAAACACACCCCATGCACAACTCCCCGGGGAAGGTGCCAGGCAGGAGTTCTCTTGGTAGTTTTTACACTACCTTGGTAGGCATTTGAAAGGCACCACAAAAGTTGTTCTACCTGCTTTCTGGGCTGAGATGGGGAACCGCTGAATTTTTGGACTCGGCTGGTGACAAAATATTCCGAACACACCCCATGCACAACTCCACCGGGGAAGGTGCCAGACAGGAGTTCTCCTGGTAGTTTTTACATTGCTCCGGTAGGCAGCTGAAAGACACCACAAAAGTTGTTCTACCTGCTTTCTGGGCTGAGATGGGGAAACGCTGAATTTTGGACTCGGCCGGTGACAAAATGTTCCAAACACACCCCATGCACAACTCCACCGGGGAAGGTGCCAGACAGGAGTTCTCTTAATAGTTTTTACACTACCTTGGTAGGCATTTGGAAGGCACCACAAAAGTTGTTCTACCTGCTTTCTGGGCTGAGATGGGGAATCGCTGAATTTTGGAGTCGGCCGGTGACAAAATGTTCCAAACACACCCCCTGCAGAACTCCACCGGGGAAGGTGCCAGACAGGAGTTCTCCTGGTAGATTTTACACTACCTTGGTAGGGAGCTGAAAGGCAGCACAAAAGTGTTTCTACCTGCTTTCTGGGCTGAGATGGGGAATCGCTGAATTTTGGACTCGGCCGGTGACAAAATGTTCCAAACACACCCCCTGCACAACTCCACCGGGGAAGGTGCCAGACAAGCGTTCTCTTAGTAGTTTTTACACTACCTTGGTAGGCATCTAAAAGACACCACAAAAGTTGTTCTACCTGCTTTCTGGGCTGAGATGGGGAATCGCTGAATTTTGGAGTCGCCCGGTGACAAAATGTTCCAAAGACACCCCCTGCACAACTATACCGGGGAAGGTGCCAGACAGGAGTTCTCCTGGTAGTTTTTACATTGCTCCGGTAGGCATCTAAAAGACACCACAAAAGTTGTTCTACCTGCTTTCTGGGCTGAGATGGGGAACCGCTGAATTTTGGAGTCGGCCGGTGACAAAATGTTCCAAACACACCCCATGCACAACTCCACCGGGGAAGGTGCCAGGCAGGAGTTTTCCTGGTAGTTTTTACATTGCTCCGGTAGGCATCTGAAAGACACCACAAAAGTTGTTCTACCTGCTTTCTGAGCTGAGATGGGGAACCGCTGAATTTTGGACTCGGCCGGTGACAAAATGTTCCAAACACACCCCATGCACAACTCCACCGGGGAAGGTGCCAGACAGGAGTTCTCTTAATAGTTTTTACACTACCTTGGTAGGCATCTAAAAGGCACCACAAAAGTTGTTCTACCTGCTTTCTGGGCTGAGATGGGGAAACGCTGAATTTTGGACTCGGCTGGTGACAAAATGTTCCAAACACACCCCCTGCACAACTCCACCGGGGAAGGTGCCAGACAGGAGTTCTCTTAGTAGTTTTTGCACTACCTTGGTAGGCATCTGAAAGACACCACAAAAGTTGTTCTACCTGCTTTCTGGGCTGAGATGGGGAAACGCTGAATTTTGGACTCGGCATGTGACAAAATGTTCCAAACACACCCCCTGCACAACTCCACCGGGGAAGGTGCCAGACAGGAGTTCTCTTGATAGTTTTTACACTACCTTGGTAGGCACCTGAAAGACACCACAAAAGTTGTTCTATCTGCTTTCTGGGCTGAGATGGGGAACCGCTGAATTTTGGAGTCGGCCGGTGACAAAATGTTCCAAAGACACCCCATGCACAACTATACCGGGGAAGGTGCCAGACAGGAGTTCTCCTGGTAGTTTTTACATTGCTCCGGTAGGCATCTAAAAGACACCACAAAAGATGTTCTACCTGCTTTCTGGGCTGAGATGGGGAACCGCTGAATTTTGGAGTCGGCCGGTGACAAAATGTTCCAAACACACCCCATGCACAACTCCACCGGGGAAGGTGCCAGACAGGAGTTTTCCTGGTAGTTTTTACACTACCTTGGTAGGCACCTGAAAGGCACCACAAAAGTTGTTCTACCTGCTTTCTGGGCTGAGATGGGGAATCGCTGAATTTTGGACTCGGCCGGTGACAAAATGTTCCAAACACACCCCATGCACAACTCCACCGGGGAAGGTGCCAGACAGGAGTTCTCCTGGTAGTTTTTACATTGCTCCGGTAGGCATCTGAAAGACACCACAAAAGTTGTTCTACCTGCTTTCTGAGCTGAGATGGGGAACCGCTGAATTTTGGACTCGGCCGGTGACAAAATGTTCCAAACACACCCCATGCACAACTCCACCGGGGAAGGTGCCAGACAGGAGTTCTCTTAATAGTTTTTACACTACCTTGGTAGGCATTTGAAAGGCACCACAAAAGTTGTTCTACCTGCTTTCTGGGCTGAGATGGGGAATCGCTGAATTTTGGAGTCGGCCGGTGACAAAATGTTCCAAACACACCCCCTGCAGAACTCCACCGGGGAAGGTGCCAGACAGGAGTTCTCCTGGTAGTTTTTACACTACCTTGGTAGGCAGCTGAAAGGCACCACAAAAGTTGTTCTACCTGCTTTCTGGGCTGAGATGGGGAACCGCTGAATTTTGGAGTCGGCCGGTGACAAAATGTTCCAAACACACCCCATGCACAACTCCCCGGGGAAGGTGCCAGACAGGAGTTCTCTTGGTAGTTTTTACACTACCTTGGTAGGCATTTGAAAGGCACCACAAAAGATGTTCTACCTGCTTTCTGGGCTGAGATGGGGAACCGCTGAATTTTTGGACTCGGCTGGTGACAAAATATTCCGAACACACCCCATGCACAACTCCACCGGGGAAGGTGCCAGACAGGAGTTCTCCTGTAGTTTTTACATTGCTCCGGTAGGCAGCTGAAAGACACCACAAAAGTTGTTCTACCTGCTTTCTGGGCTGAGATGGGGAATCGCTGAATTTTGGACTCGGCCGGTGACAAAATGTTCCAAACACACCCCATGCACAACTCCACCGGGGAAGGTGCCAGACAGGAGTTCTCTTAATAGTTTTTACACTACCTTGGTAGGCAGCTGAAAGGCACCACAAAAGTTGTTCTACCTGCTTTCTGGGCTGAGATGGGGAACAGCTGAATTTTGGAGTCGGCTGGTGACAAAATGTTCCAAACACACCCCATGCACAACTCCACTAGCGAAGGTGCCAGGGACGAGCTCTTTTGGTAGTTTTTACATTGCTCCGGTAGGCATCAAAAGGACACCACAAAAGTTGTTCTTCCTGCTTTCTGGGCTGAGATGGGGAATCGCTGAATTTTGGACTCGGCCGGTGACAAAATGTTCCAAAGACACCCCATGCACAACTCCACCGGGGAAGGTGCCAGACAGGAGTTCTCCTGGTAGTTTTTACACTACCTTGGTAGGCACCTGAAAGGCACCACAAAAGTTGTTCTACCTGCTTTCTGGGCTGAGATGGGGAATCGCTGAATTTTGGACTCGGCCTGTGACAAAATGTTCCAAACACACCCCATGCACAACTCCACCGGGGAAGGTGCCAGACAGGAGTTCTCTTGGTAGTTTTTACACTACCTTGGTAGGCAGCTGAAAGGCACCACAAAAGTTGTTCTACCTGCTTTCTGGGCTGAGATGGGGAATCGCTGAATTTTGGACTCGGCCGGTGACAAAATGTTCCAAACACACCCCATGCACAACTCCACCGGGGAAGGTGCCAGACAGGAGTTCTCCTGGTAGTTTTTACATTGCTCCGGTAGGCATCTGAAAGACACCACAAAAGTTGTTCTACCTGCTTTCTGAGCTGAGATGGGGAACCGCTGAATTTTGGACTCGGCCGGTGACAAAATGTTCCAAACACACCCCAAGCACAACTCCACCGGGGAAGGTGCCAGACAGGAGTTCTCTTAATAGTTTTTACACTACCTTGGTAGGCATTTGAAAGGCACCACAAAAGTTGTTCTACCTGCTTTCTGGGCTGAGATGGGGAATCGCTGAATTTTGGAGTCGGCCGGTGACAAAATGTTCCAAACACACCCCCTGCAGAACTCCACCGGGGAAGGTGCCAGACAGGAGTTCTCTTAGTAGTTTTTACACTACCTTGGTAGGCAGCTGAAAGGCACCACAAAAGTTGTTCTACCTGCTTTCTGGGCTGAGATGGGGAACCGCTGAATTTTGGAGTCGGCCGGTGACAAAATGTTCCAAACACACCCCATGCACAACTCCCCGGGGAAGGTGCCAGGCAGGAGTTCTCTTGGTAGTTTTTACACTACCTTGGTAGGCATTTGAAAGGCACCACAAAAGTTGTTCTACCTGCTTTCTGGGCTGAGATGGGGAACCGCTGAATTTTTGGACTCGGCTGGTGACAAAATATTCCGAACACACCCCATGCACAACTCCACCGGGGAAGGTGCCAGACAGGAGTTCTCCTGTAGTTTTTACATTGCTCCGGTAGGCAGCTGAAAGACACCACAAAAGTTGTTCTACCTGCTTTCTGGGCTGAGATGGGGAAACGCTGAATTTTGGACTCGGCCGGTGACAAAATGTTCCAAACACACCCCATGCACAACTCCACCGGGGAAGGTGCCAGACAGGAGTTCTCTTAATAGTTTTTACACTACCTTGGTAGGCAGCTGAAAGGCACCACAAAAGTTGTTCTACCTGCTTTCTGGGCTGAGATGGGGAATCGCTGAATTTTGGAGTCGGCCGGTGACAAAATGTTCCAAACACACCCCCTGCAGAACTCCACCGGGGAAGGTGCCAGACAGGAGTTCTCCTGGTAGATTTTACACTACCTTGGTAGGGAGCTGAAAGGCAGCACAAAAGTGTTTCTACCTGCTTTCTGGGCTGAGATGGGGAATCGCTGAATTTTGGACTCGGCCGGTGACAAAATGTTCCAAACACACCCCCTGCACAACTCCACCGGGGAAGGTGCCAGACAAGCGTTCTCTTAGTAGTTTTTACACTACCTTGGTAGGCATCTAAAAGACACCACAAAAGTTGTTCTACCTGCTTTCTGGGCTGAGATGGGGAATCGCTGAATTTTGGAGTCGCCCGGTGACAAAATGTTCCAAAGACACCCCCTGCACAACTATACCGGGGAAGGTGCCAGACAGGAGTTCTCCTGGTAGTTTTTACATTGCTCCGGTAGGCATCTAAAAGACACCACAAAAGTTGTTCTACCTGCTTTCTGGGCTGAGATGGGGAACCGCTGAATTTTGGAGTCGGCCGGTGACAAAATGTTCCAAACACACCCCATGCACAACTCCACCGGGGAAGGTGCCAGGCAGGAGTTTTCCTGGTAGTTTTTACATTGCTCCGGTAGGCATCTGAAAGACACCACAAAAGTTGTTCTACCTGCTTTCTGAGCTGAGATGGGGAACCGCTGAATTTTGGACTCGGCCGGTGACAAAATGTTCCAAACACACCCCATGCACAACTCCACCGGGGAAGGTGCCAGACAGGAGTTCTCTTAATAGTTTTTACACTACCTTGGTAGGCATCTAAAAGGCACCACAAAAGTTGTTCTACCTGCTTTCTGGGCTGAGATGGGGAAACGCTGAATTTTGGACTCGGCTGGTGACAAAATGTTCCAAACACACCCCCTGCACAACTCCACCGGGGAAGGTGCCAGACAGGAGTTCTCTTAGTAGTTTTTGCACTACCTTGGTAGGCATCTGAAAGACACCACAAAAGTTGTTCTACCTGCTTTCTGGGCTGAGATGGGGAAACGCTGAATTTTGGACTCGGCATGTGACAAAATGTTCCAAACACACCCCATGCACAACTCCACCGGGGAAGGTGCCAGACAGGAGTTCTCTTGATAGTTTTTACACTACCTTGGTAGGCATCTGAAAGACACCACAAAAGTTGTTCTATCTGCTTTCTGGGCTGAGATGGGGAACCGCTGAATTTTGGAGTCGGGCGGTGACAAAATGTTCCAAAGACACCCCATGCACAACTATACCGGGGAAGGTGCCAGACAGGAGTTCTCCTGGTAGTTTTTACATTGCTCCGGTAGGCATCTAAAAGACACCACAAAAGATGTTCTACCTGCTTTCTGGGCTGAGATGGGGAACCGCTGAATTTTGGAGTCGGCCGGTGACAAAATGTTCCAAACACACCCCATGCACAACTCCACCGGGGAAGGTGCCAGACAGGAGTTTTCCTGGTAGTTTTTACACTACCTTGGTAGGCACCTGAAAGGCACCACAAAAGTTGTTCTACCTGCTTTCTGGGCTGAGATGGGGAATCGCTGAATTTTGGACTCGGCCGGTGACAAAATGTTCCAAACACACCCCATGCACAACTCCACCGGGGAAGGTGCCAGACAGGAGTTCTCCTGGTAGTTTTTACATTGCTCCGGTAGGCATCTGAAAGACACCACAAAAGTTGTTCTACCTGCTTTCTGAGCTGAGATGGGGAACCGCTGAATTTTGGACTCGGCCGGTGACAAAATGTTCCAAACACACCCCATGCACAACTCCACCGGGGAAGGTGCCAGACAGGAGTTCTCTTAATAGTTTTTACACTACCTTGGTAGGCATTTGAAAGGCACCACAAAAGTTGTTCTACCTGCTTTCTGGGCTGAGATGGGGAATCGCTGAATTTTGGAGTCGGCCGGTGACAAAATGTTCCAAACACACCCCCTGCAGAACTCCACCGGGGAAGGTGCCAGACAGGAGTTCTCCTGGTAGTTTTTACACTACCTTGGTAGGCAGCTGAAAGGCACCACAAAAGTTGTTCTACCTGCTTTCTGGGCTGAGATGGGGAAACGCTGAATTTTGGAGTCGGCCGGTGACAAAATGTTCCAAACACACCCCATGCACAACTCCCCGGGGAAGGTGCCAGACAGGAGTTCTCTTGGTAGTTTTTACACTACCTTGGTAGGCATTTGAAAGGCACCACAAAAGATGTTCTACCTGCTTTCTGGGCTGAGATGGGGAACCGCTGAATTTTTGGACTCGGCTGGTGACAAAATATTCCGAACACACCCCATGCACAACTCCACCGGGGAAGGTGCCAGACAGGAGTTCTCCTGTAGTTTTTACATTGCTCCGGTAGGCAGCTGAAAGACACCACAAAAGTTGTTCTACCTGCTTTCTGGGCTGAGATGGGGAATCGCTGAATTTTGGACTCGGCCGGTGACAAAATGTTCCAAACACACCCCATGCACAACTCCACCGGGGAAGGTGCCAGACAGGAGTTCTCTTAATAGTTTTTACACTACCTTGGTAGGCAGCTGAAAGGCACCACAAAAGTTGTTCTACCTGCTTTCTGGGCTGAGATGGGGAACAGCTGAATTTTGGAGTCGGCTGGTGACAAAATGTTCCAAACACACCCCATGCACAACTCCACTAGCGAAGGTGCCAGGGACGAGCTCTTTTGGTAGTTTTTACATTGCTCCGGTAGGCATCAAAAGGACACCACAAAAGTTGTTCTTCCTGCTTTCTGGGCTGAGATGGGGAATCGCTGAATTTTGGACTCGGCCGGTGACAAAATGTTCCAAACACACCCCATGCACAACTCCACCGGGGAAGGTGCCAGACAGGAGTTCTCCTGGTAGTTTTTACACTACCTTGGTAGGCACCTGAAAGGCACCACAAAAGTTGTTCTACCTGCTTTCTGGGCTGAGATGGGGAATCGCTGAATTTTGGACTCGGCCTGTGACAAAATGTTCCAAACACACCCCATGCACAACTCCACCGGGGAAGGTGCCAGACAGGAGTTCTCTTGGTAGTTTTTACACTACCTTGGTAGGCAGCTGAAAGGCACCACAAAAGTTGTTCTACCTGCTTTCTGGGCTGAGATGGGGAATCGCTGAATTTTGGACTCGGCCGGTGACAAAATGTTCCAAACACACCCCATGCACAACTCCACCGGGGAAGGTGCCAGACAGGAGTTCTCCTGGTAGTTTTTACATTGCTCCGGTAGGCATCTGAAAGACACCACAAAAGTTGTTCTACCTGCTTTCTGAGCTGAGATGGGGAACCGCTGAATTTTGGACTCGGCCGGTGACAAAATGTTCCAAACACACCCCAAGCACAACTCCACCGGGGAAGGTGCCAGACAGGAGTTCTCTTAATAGTTTTTACACTACCTTGGTAGGCATTTGAAAGGCACCACAAAAGTTGTTCTACCTGCTTTCTGGGCTGAGATGGGGAATCGCTGAATTTTGGAGTCGGCCGGTGACAAAATGTTCCAAACACACCCCCTGCAGAACTCCACCGGGGAAGGTGCCAGACAGGAGTTCTCTTAGTAGTTTTTACACTACCTTGGTAGGCAGCTGAAAGGCACCACAAAAGTTGTTCTACCTGCTTTCTGGGCTGAGATGGGGAACCGCTGAATTTTGGAGTCGGCCGGTGACAAAATGTTCCAAACACACCCCATGCACAACTCCCCGGGGAAGGTGCCAGGCAGGAGTTCTCTTGGTAGTTTTTACACTACCTTGGTAGGCATTTGAAAGGCACCACAAAAGTTGTTCTACCTGCTTTCTGGGCTGAGATGGGGAACCGCTGAATTTTTGGACTCGGCTGGTGACAAAATATTCCGAACACACCCCATGCACAACTCCACCGGGGAAGGTGCCAGACAGGAGTTCTCCTGTAGTTTTTACATTTCTCCGGTAGGCAGCTGAAAGACACCACAAAAGTTGTTCTACCTGCTTTCTGGGCTGAGATGGGGAAACGCTGAATTTTGGACTCGGCCGGTGACAAAATGTTCCAAACACACCCCATGCACAACTCCACCGGGGAAGGTGCCAGACAGGAGTTCTCTTAATAGTTTTTACACTACCTTGGTAGGCAGCTGAAAGGCACCACAAAAGTTGTTCTACCTGCTTTCTGGGCTGAGATGGGGAACAGCTGAATTTTGGAGTCGGCTGGTGACAAAATGTTCCAAACACACCCCATGCACAACTCCACTAGCGAAGGTGCCAGGGACGAGCTCTTTTGGTAGTTTTTACATTGCTCCGGTAGGCATCAAAAGGACACCACAAAAGTTGTTCTTCCTGCTTTCTGGGCTGAGATGGGGAATCGCTGAATTTTGGACTCGGCCGGTGACAAAATGTTCCAAACACACCCCCTGCACAACTCCACCGGGGAAGGTGCCAGACAGGAGTTCTCCTGGTAGTTTTTACACTACCTTGGTAGGCACCTGAAAGGCACCACAAAAGTTGTTCTACCTGCTTTCTGGGCTGAGATGGGGAATCGCTGAATTTTGGACTCGGCCTGTGACAAAATGTTCCAAACACACCCCATGCACAACTCCACCGGGGAAGGTGCCAGACAGGAGTTCTCCTGGTAGTTTTTACATTGCTCCGCTAGGCACCTGAAAGACACCACAAAAGTTGTTCTACCTGCTTTCTGGGCTGAGATGGGGAATCGCTGAATTTTGGACTCGGCCGGTGACAAAATGTTCCAAAGACACCCCCTGCACAACTCCACCGGGGAAGGTGCCAGACAAGCGTTCTCTTAGTAGTTTTTACACTACCTTGGTAGGCATCTAAAAGACACCACAAAAGTTGTTCTACCTGCTTTCTGGGCTGAGATGGGGAACAGCTGAATTTTGGACTCGGCTGGTGACAAAATGTTCCAAAGACACCCCCTGCACAACTATACCGGGGAAGGTGCCAGACAGGAGTTCTCCTGGTAGTTTTTACATTGCTCCGGTAGGCATCTGAAAGACACCACAAAAGATGTTCTACCTGCTTTCTGGGCTGAGATGGGGAACCGCTGAATTTTGGAGTCGGCCGGTGACAAAATGTTCCAAACACACCCCATGCACAACTCCACCGGGGAAGGTGCCAGACAGGAGTTTTCCTGGTAGTTTTTACACTACCTTGGTAGGCAGCTGAAAGGCACCACAAAAGTTGTTCTACCTGCTTTCTGGGCTGAGATGGGGAATCGCTGAATTTTGGACTCGGCCGGTGACAAAATGTTCCAAACACACCCCATGCACAACTCCACCGGGGAAGGTGCCAGACAGGAGTTCTCCTGGTAGTTTTTACATTGCTCCGGTAGGCATCTGAAAGACACCACAAAAGTTGTTCTACCTGCTTTCTGAGCTGAGATGGGGAACCGCTGAATTTTGGACTCGGCCGGTGACAAAATGTTCCAAACACACCCCATGCACAACTCCACCGGGGAAGGTGCCAGACAGGAGTTCTCCTGGTAGTTTTTACATTGCTCCGGTAGGCAGCTGAAAGACACCACAAAAGTTGTTCTACCTGCTTTCTGGGCTGAGATGGGGAACCGCTGAATTTTGGACTCGGCCGGTGACAAAATGTTCCAAACACACCCCCTGCACAACTCCACCGGGGAAGGTGCCAGACAGGAGTTCTCTTAGTAGTTTTTACACTACCTTGGTAGGCAGCTGAAAGGCAGCACAAAAGTTGTTCTACCTGCTTTCTGGGCTGAGATGGGGAAACGCTGAATTTTGGAGTCGGCCGGTGACAAAATGTTCCAAACACACCCCATGCACAACTCCACCGGGGAAGGTGCCAGCAAGGAGTTCTCCTGGTAGTTTTTACACTACCTTGGTAGGCACCTGAAAGGCACCACAAAAGTTGTTCTACCTGCTTTCTGGGCTGAGATGGGGAACCGCTGAATTTTTGGACTCGGCTGGTGACAAAATGTTCCAAACACACCCCATGCACAACTCCACCGGGGAAGGTGCCAGACAGGAGTTCTCCTGGTAGTTTTTACATTGCTCTGGTAGGCATCTGAAAGACACCACAAAAGTTGTTCTACCTGCTTTCTGGGCTGAGATGGGGAACCGCTGAATTTTGGACTCGGCCAGTGACAAAATGTTCCAAAGACACCCCATGCACAACTCCACCGGGGAAGGTGCCAGACAGGAGTTCTCTTAGTAGTTTTTACACTACCTTGGTAGGCAGCTGAAAGACACCACAAAAGTTGTTCTACCTGCTTTCTGGCTGAGATGGGGAAACGCTGAATTTTGGACTCCGGCCGGTGACAAAATGTTCCAAACACACCCCATGCACAACTCCACCGGGGAAGGTGCCAGGCAGGAGTTCTCTTGGTAGTTTTTACACTACCTTGGTAGGCAGCTGAAAGACACCACAAAAGTTGTTCTACCTGCTTTCTGGGCTGAGATGGGGAACCGCTGAATTTTGGACTCGGCTGGTGACAAAATGTTCCGGAACACACCCCATGCACAACTCCACCGGGGAAGGTGCCAGACAGGAGTTCTCCTGGTAGTTTTTACATTGCTCCGGTAGGCAGCTGAAAGACACCACAAAAGTTGTTCTACCTGCTTTCTGGGCTGAGATGGGGAACCGCTGAATTTTGGACTCGGCGGTGACAAATGTTCCAAACACACACCCCATGCACAACTCCACCGGGGAAGGTGCCAGACAGGAGTTCTCTTAATAGTTTTTACACTACCTTGGTAGGCAGCTGAAAGGCACCACAAAAGTTGTTCTACCTGCTTTCTGGGCTGAGATGGGGAATCGCTGAATTTTGGAGTCGGCTGGTGACAAAATGTTCCAAACACACCCCCTGCACAACTCCACCGGGGAGGTGCCAGACAGGAGTTCTCCTGGTAGTTTTTACATTGCTCCGGTAGGCATCTGAAAGACACCACAAAAGTTGTTCTACCTGCTTTCTGGGCTGAGATGGGGAACCGCTGAATTTTGGACTCGGCCGGTGACAAAATGTTCCAAAGACACCCCCATGCACAACTCCACTAGCGAAGGTGCCAGGGACGAGCTCTGTTGGTAGTTTTTACATTGCTCCGGTAGGCAGCTGAAAGACACCACAAAAGTTGTTCTACCTGCTTTCTGGGCTGAGATGGGGAACCGCTGAATTTTGGACTCGGCCGGTGACAAAATGTTCCGAACACACCCCCTGCACAACTCCACCGGGGAAGGTGCCAGACAGGAGTTCTCTTGGTAGTTTTTACACTACCTTGGTAGGCATTTGAAAGGCACCACAAAAGTTGTTCTACCTGCTTTCTGGGCTGAGATGGGGATCCGCTGAATTTTGGGAGTCGGCTGGTGACAAAATGTTCCAAACACACCCCATGCACAACTCCACCGGGGAAGGTGCCAGACAGGAGTTCTCCTGGTAGTTTTTACATTGCTCCGGTAGGCATCTGAAAGACACCACAAAAGTTGTTCTACCTGCTTTCTGGGCTGAGATGGGGAAACGCTGAATTTTGGACTGGGCCAGTGACAAAATGTTCCAAAGACACCCCATGCACAACTCCACCGGGGAAGGTGCCAGACAGGAGTTCTCCTGGTAGTTTTTACACTACCTTGGTAGGCACCTGAAAGGCACCACAAAAGTTGTTCTACCTGCTTTCTGGGCTGAGATGGGGAAACGCTGAATTTTTGGACTCGGCTGGTGACAAAATGTTCCGAACACACCCCATGCACAACTCCACCGGGGAAGGTGCCAGGCAGGAGTTCTCTTGGTAGTTTTTACACTACCTTGGTAGGCAGCTGAAAGACACCACAAAAGTTGTTCTACCTGCTTTCTGGGCTGAGATGGGGAAACGCTGAATTTTTGGACTCGGCTGGTGACAAAATGTTCCGAACACACCCCATGCACAACTCCACCGGGGAAGGTGCCAGACAGGAGTTCTCCTGGTAGTTTTTACATTGCTCCGGTAGGCAGCTGAAAGACACCACAAAAGTTGTTCTACCTGCTTTCTGGGCTGAGATGGGGAAACGCTGAATTTTGGAGTCGGCTGGTGACAAAATGTTCCAAACACACCCCCTGCACAACTCCACCGGGGAAGGTGCCAGACAGGAGTTCTCCTGGTAGTTTTTACATTGCTCCGGTAGGCATCTGAAAGACACTACAAAAGTTGTTCTACCTGCTTTCTGGGCTGAGATGGGGAACAGCTGAATTTTGGACTCGGCCGGTGACAAAATGTTCCAAAAACACCCCATGCACAACTCCACCGGGGAAGGTGCCAGACAGGAGTTCTCCTGGTAGTTTTTACATTGCTCCGGTAGGCATCTGAAAGACACCACAAAAGTTGTTCTACCTGCTTTCTGGGCTGAGATGGGGAACCGCTGAATTTTGGAGTCGGCTGGTGACAAAATGTTCCAAACACACCCCCTGCACAACTCCACCGGGGAAGGTGCCAGACGGGAGTTCTCCTGGTAGTTTTTACATTGCTCCGGTAGGCATCTGAAAGACACCACAAAAGTTGTTCTACCTGCTTTCTGGGCTGAGATGGGGAATCGCTGAATTTTGGACTCGGCCGGTGACAAAATGTTCCAAAGACACCCCATGCACAACTCCACCGGGGAAGGTGCCAGACAGGAGTTCTCTTAGTAGTTTTTACACTACCTTGGTAGGCATCTAAAAGACACCACAAAAGTTGTTCTACCTGCTTTCTGGGCTGAGATGGGGAAACGCTGAATTTTGGACTCGGCTGGTGACAAAATGTTCCAAACACACCCCCTGCACAACTCCACCGGGGAAGGTGCCAGACAGGAGTTCTCCTGGTAGTTTTTACATTGCTCCGGTAGGCATCTGAAAGACACCACAAAAGTTGTTCTACCTGCTTTCTGGGCTGAGATGGGGAACCGCTGAATTTTGGACTCGGCTGGTGACAAAATGTTCCAAACACACCCCCTGCACAACTCCACCGGGGAAGGTGCCAGACAGGAGTTCTCCTGGTAGATTTTACACTACCTTGGTAGGGAGCTGAAAGGCAGCACAAAAGTTGTTCTACCTGCTTTCTGGGCTGAGATGGGGAATCGCTGAATTTTGGACTCGGCCGGTGACAAAATGTTCCAAACACACCCCATGCACAACTCCACCGGGGAAGGTGCCAGACAGGAGTTCTCCTGGCAGTTTTTACATTGCTCCGCTAGGCACCTGAAAGACACCACAAAAGTTGTTCTACCTGCTTTCTGGGCTGAGATGGGGAACCGCTGAATTTTGGACTCGGCCGGTGACAAAATGTTCCAAACACACCCCATGCACAACTCCACTAGCGAAGGTGCCAGACAGGAGTTCTCCTGGTAGTTTTTACACTACCTTGGTAGGCACCTGAAAGGCACCACAAAAGTTGTTCTACCTGCTTTCTGGGCTGAGATGGGGAACCGCTGAATTTTGGACTCGGCCGGTGACAAAATGTTCCAAACACACCCCATGCACAACTCCACCACGGAAGGTGCCAGACAGGAGTTCTCTTGGTAGTTTTTACACTACCTTGGTAGGCATTTGAAAGGCACCACAAAAGTTGTTCTACCTGCTTTCTGGGCTGAGATGGGGAACCGCTGAATTTTGGACTCGGCCAGAGACAAAATGTTCCAAACACACCCCCTGCACAACTCCACCGGGGAAGGTGCCAGACAGGAGTTCTCCTGGTAGTTTTTACATTGCTCCGGTAGGCATCTGAAAGACACCACAAAAGTTGTTCTTCCTGCTTTCTGGGCTGAGATGGGGAATCGCTGAATTTTGGACTCGGCCGGTGACAAAATGTTCCAAACACACCCCCTGCAAAACTCCACCGGGGAAGGTGCCAGACAAGCGTTCTCTTGATAGTTTTTACACTACCTTGGTAGGCACCTGAAAGGCACCACAAAAGTTGTTCTACCTGCTTTCTGGGCTGAGATGGGGAACCGCTGAATTTTGGACTCGGCCGGTGACAAAATGTTCCAAACACACCCCATGCACAACTCCACCGGGGAAGGTGCCAGGCAGGAGTTCTCCTGGTAGTTTTTACACTACCTTGGTAGGCACCTGAAAGGCACCACAGAAGTTGTTCTACCTGCTTTCTGGGCTGAGATGGGGAACCGCTGAATTTTGGACTCGGCCGGTGACAAAATGTTCCAAAGACACCCCCTGCACAACTCCACCGGGGAAGGTGCCAGACAGGAGTTCTCTTAGTACTTTTTACACTACCTTGGTAGGCAGCTGAAAGGCACCACAAAAGTTGTTCTACCTGCTTTCTGGGCTGAGATGGGGAACCGCTGAATTTTGGACTCGGCCGGTGACAAAATGTTCCAAACACACCCCATGCACAACTCCACCGGGGAAGGTGCCAGGCAGGAGTTCTGGTAGTTTTTACACTACCTTGGTAGGCACCTGAAAGGCACCACAAAAGTTGTTCTACCTGCTTTCTGGGCTGAGATGGGGAACCGCTGAATTTTGGACTCGGCCGGTGACAAAATGTTCCAAACACACCCCATGCACAACTCCACTAGCGAAGGTGCCAGACAGGAGTTCTCTTAGTAGTTTTTACACTACCTTGGTAGGCATCTAAAAGACACCACAAAAGTTGTTCTACCTGCTTTCTGGGCTGAGATGGGGAATCGCTGAATTTTGGACTCGGCCGGTGACAAAATGTTCCAAAGACACCCCATGCACAACTCCACCGGGGAAGGTGCCAGACAGGAGTTCTCCTGGTAGTTTTTACATTGCTCCGGTAGGCATCTGAAAGACACCACAAAAGTTGTTCTACCTGCTTTCTGGGCTGAGATGGGGAACCGCTGAATTTTGGACTCGGCTGGTGACAAAATGTTCCAAACACACCCCCCTGCACAACTCCACCGGGGAAGGTGCCAGACAGGAGTTCTCCTGGTAGTTTTTACATTGCTCCGGTAGGCATCTGAAAGACACCACAAAAGTTGTTCTACCTGCTTTCTGGGCTGAGATGGGGAACCGCTGAATTTTGGACTCGGCCAGTGACAAAATGTTCCAAAGACACCCCATGCACAACTCCACCGGGGAAGGTGCCAGACAGGAGTTCTCTTAGTAGTTTTTACACTACCTTGGTAGGCACCTGAAAGGCACCACAAAAGTTGTTCTACCTGCTTTCTGGGCTGAGATGGGGAACCGCTGAATTTTGGAGTCGCCCGGTGACAAAATGTTCCAAAGACACCCCCTGCACAACTCCACCGGGGAAGGTGCCAGGCAGGAGTTCTCTTGGTAGTTTTTACACTACCTTGGTAGGCAGCTGAAAGACACCACAAAAGTTGTTCTACCTGCTTTCTGGGCTGAGATGGGGAACCGCTGAATTTTTGGACTCGGCTGGTGACAAAATGTTCCGAACACACCCCATGCACAACTCCACCGGGGAAGGTGCCAGACAGGAGTTCTCCTGGTAGTTTTTACATTGCTCCGGTAGGCATCTGAAAGACACCACAAAAGTTGTTCTACCTGCTTTCTGGGCTGAGATGGGGAACCGCTGAATTTTGGACTCGGCCGGTGACAAAATGTTCCAAACACACCCCATGCACAACTCCACCGGGGAAGGTGCCAGACAGGAGTTCTCTTGGTAGTTTTTACACTACCTTGGTAGGCATCTAAAAGACACCACAAAAGTTGTTCTACCTGCTTTCTGGGCTGAGATGGGGAATCGCTGAATTTTGGAGTCGGCTGGTGACAAAATGTTTCAAACACACCCCCTGCACAACTCCACCGGGGAAGGTGCCAGACAGGAGTTCTCTTGGTAGTTTTTACATTGCTCCGGTAGGCATCTGAAAGACACCACAAAAGTTGTTCTATCTGCTTTCTGGGCTGAGATGGGGAATCGCTGAATTTTGGACTCGGCCGGTGACAAAATGTTCCAAAGACACCCCATGCACAACTCCACCGGGGAATGTGCCAGACAAGCGTTCTCTTGATAGTTTTTACACTACCTTGGTAGGCATCTGAAAGACACCACAAAAGTTGTTCTACCTGCTTTCTGGGCTGAGATGGGGAAACGCTGAATTTTGGACTCGGCTGGTGACAAAATGTTCCAAACACACCTCCTGCACAACTCCACCGGGGAAGGTGCCAGACAGGAGTTCTCCTGGTAGTTTTTACATTGCTCCGGTAGGCATCTAAAAGACACCACAAAAGTTGTTCTACCTGCTTTCTGGGCTGAGATGGGGAACAGCTGAATTTTGGAGTCGGCTGGTGACAAAATGTTCCAAACACACCCCATGCACAACTCCACCGGGGAAGGTGCCAGGCAGGAGTTCTCCTGGTAGTTTTTACATTGCTGTGGTAGGCATCTGAAAGACACCACAAAAGTTGTTCTACCTGCTTTCTGGGCTGAGATGGGTAACCCCTGAATTTTGGAGTCGGCTGGTGACAAAATGTTCCAAACACACCCCATGCACAACTCCACCGGGGAAGGTGCCAGGCAGGAGTTCTCTTGAGAGTTTTTACACTACCTTGGTAGGCATCTGAAAGACACCACAAAAGTTGTTCTACCTGCTTTCTGGGCTGAGATGGGGAACCGCTGAATTTTGGAGTCGCCCGGTGACAAAATGTTCCAAAGACACCCCATGCACAACTCCACCGGGGAAGGTGCCAGACAGGAGTTCTCTTAGTAGTTTTTACACTACCTTGGTAGGCATCTGAAAGACACCACAAAAGTTGTTCTACCTGCTTTCTGGGCTGAGATGGGGAAACGCTGAATTTTGGACTCGGCTGGTGACAAAATGTTCCAAACACACCCCCTGCACAACTCCACCGGGGAAGGTGCCAGACGGGAGTTCTCCTGGTAGTTTTTACATTGCTCCGGTAGGCATCTAAAAGACACCACAAAAGTTGTTCTACCTGCTTTCTGGGCTGAGATGGGGAACCGCTGAATTTTGGACTCGGCCGGTGACAAAATGTTCCAAAGACACCCCATGCACAACTCCACCGGGGAAGGTGCCAGACAGGAGTTCTCTTGGTAGTTTTTACACTACCTTGGTAGGCACCTGAAAGGCACCACAAAAGTTGTTCTACCTGCTTTCTGGGCTGAGATGGGGAACCGCTGAATTTTGGAGTCGCCCGGTGACAAAATGTTCCAAAGACACCCCATGCACAACTCCACCGGGGAAGGTGCCAGGCAGGAGTTCTCTTGGTAGTTTTTACATTGCTCCGGTAGGCATCTGAAAGACACCACAAAAGTTGTTCTACCTGCTTTCTGGGCTGAGATGGGGAATCGCTGAATTTTGGACTCGGCCGGTGACAAAATGTTCCAAACACACCCCCTGCACAACTCCACCGGGGAAGGTGCCAGACAAGCGTTCTCTTGATAGTTTTTACACTACCTTGGTAGGCATCTAAAAGACACCACAAAAGTTGTTCTACCTGCTTTCTGGGCTGAGATGGGGAACAGCTGAATTTTGGAGTCGGCCGGTGACAAAATGTTCCAAAGACACCCCATGCACAACTATACCGGGGAAGGTGCCAGACAGGAGTTCTCCTGGTAGTTTTTACATTGCTCCGGTAGGCATCTAAAAGACACCACAAAAGATGTTCTACCTGCTTTCTGGGCTGAGATGGGGAACCGCTGAATTTTGGAGTCGGGCGGTGACAAAATGTTCCAAAGACACCCCATGCACAACTCCACCGGGGAAGGTGCCAGACAGGAGTTCTCTTAATAGTTTTTACCCTACCTTGGTAGGCAGCTAAAAGGCACCACAAAAGTTGTTCTACCTGCTTTCTGGGCTGAGATGGGGAACCGCTGAATTTTGGAGTCGGCCGGTGACAAAATGTTCCAAACACACCCCATGCACAACTCCACTAGCGAAGGTGCCAGGGACGAGCTCTGTTGGTAGTTTTTACATTGCTCCGGTAGGCATCAAAAGGACACCACAAAAGTTGTTCTACCTGCTTTCTGGGCTGAGATGGGGAATCGCTGAATTTTGGACTCGGCCGGTGACAAAATGTTCCAAAGACACCCCCTGCACAACTCCACCGGGGAAGGTGCCAGGCAGGAGTTCTCTTGGTAGTTTTTACACTACCTTGGTAGGCATTTGAAAGGCACCACAAAAGTTGTTCTACCTGCTTTCTGGGCTGAGATAGGGAACCGCTGAATTTTGGACTCGGCTGGTGAAAAAATGTTCCAAACACACCCCCTGCACAACTCCACCGGGGAAGGTGCCAGACAGGAGTTCTCCTGGTAGTTTTTACATTGCTCCGGTAGGCATCTAAAAGACACCACAAAAGTTGTTCTACCTGCTTTCTGGGCTGAGATGGGGAACCGCTGAATTTTGGACTCGGCCAGTGACAAAATGTTCCAAAGACACCCCATGCACAACTCCACCGGGGAAGGTGCCAGACAGGAGTTCTCCTGGTAGTTTTTACACTACCTTGGTAGGCACCTGAAAGGCACCACAAAAGTTGTTCTACCTGCTTTCTGGGCTGAGATGGGGAACCGCTGAATTTTGGAGTCGCCCGGTGACAAAATGTTCCAAAGACACCCCATGCACAACTCCACCGGGGAAGGTGCCAGGCAGGAGTTCTCTTGGTAGTTTTTACACTACCTTGGTAGGCATTTGAAAGGCACCACAAAAGTTGTTCTACCTGCTTTCTGGGCTGAGATGGGGAACCGCTGAATTTTGGACTCGGCCGGTGACAAAATGTTCCAAAGACACCCCATGCACAACTCCACCGGGGAAGGTGCCAGACAGGAGTTCTCTTGGTAGTTTTTACACTACCTTGGTAGGCACCTGAAAGGCACCACAAAAGTTGTTCTACCTGCTTTCTGGGCTGAGATGGGGAACCGCTGAATTTTGGAGTCGCCCGGTGACAAAATGTTCCAAAGACACCCCATGCACAACTCCACCGGGGAAGGTGCCAGGCAGGAGTTCTCTTGGTAGTTTTTACATTGCTCCGGTAGGCATCTGAAAGACACCACAAAAGTTGTTCTACCTGCTTTCTGGGCTGAGATGGGGAATCGCTGAATTTTGGACTCGGCCGGTGACAAAATGTTCCAAACACACCCCCTGCACAACTCCACCGGGGAAGGTGCCAGACAAGCGTTCTCTTGATAGTTTTTACACTACCTTGGTAGGCATCTAAAAGACACCACAAAAGTTGTTCTACCTGCTTTCTGGGCTGAGATGGGGAACAGCTGAATTTTGGAGTCGGCCGGTGACAAAATGTTCCAAAGACACCCCATGCACAACTATACCGGGGAAGGTGCCAGACAGGAGTTCTCCTGGTAGTTTTTACATTGCTCCGGTAGGCATCTAAAAGACACCACAAAAGATGTTCTACCTGCTTTCTGGGCTGAGATGGGGAACCGCTGAATTTTGGAGTCGGGCGGTGACAAAATGTTCCAAAGACACCCCATGCACAACTCCACCGGGGAAGGTGCCAGACAGGAGTTCTCTTAATAGTTTTTACCCTACCTTGGTAGGCAGCTAAAAGGCACCACAAAAGTTGTTCTACCTGCTTTCTGGGCTGAGATGGGGAACCGCTGAATTTTGGAGTCGGCCGGTGACAAAATGTTCCAAACACACCCCATGCACAACTCCACTAGCGAAGGTGCCAGGGACGAGCTCTGTTGGTAGTTTTTACATTGCTCCGGTAGGCATCAAAAGGACACCACAAAAGTTGTTCTACCTGCTTTCTGGGCTGAGATGGGGAATCGCTGAATTTTGGACTCGGCCGGTGACAAAATGTTCCAAAGACACCCCCTGCACAACTCCACCGGGGAAGGTGCCAGGCAGGAGTTCTCTTGGTAGTTTTTACACTACCTTGGTAGGCATTTGAAAGGCACCACAAAAGTTGTTCTACCTGCTTTCTGGGCTGAGATAGGGAACCGCTGAATTTTGGACTCGGCTGGTGAAAAAATGTTCCAAACACACCCCATGCACAACTCCACCGGGGAAGGTGCCAGACAGGAGTTCTCCTGGTAGTTTTTACATTGCTCCGGTAGGCATCTAAAAGACACCACAAAAGTTGTTCTACCTGCTTTCTGGGCTGAGATGGGGAACCGCTGAATTTTGGACTCGGCCAGTGACAAAATGTTCCAAAGACACCCCATGCACAACTCCACCGGGGAAGGTGCCAGACAGGAGTTCTCTTAGTAGTTTTTACACTACCTTGGTAGGCACCTGAAAGGCACCACAAAAGTTGTTCTACCTGCTTTCTGGGCTGAGATGGGGAACCGCTGAATTTTGGAGTCGCCCGGTGACAAAATGTTCCAAAGACACCCCATGCACAACTCCACCGGGGAAGGTGCCAGGCAGGAGTTCTCTTGGTAGTTTTTACACTACCTTGGTAGGCATTTGAAAGGCACCACAAAAGTTGTTCTACCTGCTTTCTGGGCTGAGATGGGGAACCGCTGAATTTTTGGACTCGGCTGGTGACAAAATGTTCCGAACACACCCCATGCACAACTCCACCGGGGAAGGTGCCAGACAGGAGTTCTCCTGGTAGTTTTTACATTGCTCCGGTAGGCAGCTGAAAGACACCACAAAAGTTGTTCTACCTGCTTTCTGGGCTGAGATGGGGAACCGCTGAATTTTGGACTCGGCCGGTGACAAAATGTTCCAAACACACCCCATGCACAACTCCACCGGGGAAGGTGCCAGACAGGAGTTCTCTTAATAGTTTTTACCCTACCTTGGTAGGCAGCTAAAAGGCACCACAAAAGTTGTTCTACCTGCTTTCTGGGCTGAGATGGGGAACCGCTGAATTTTGGACTCGGCCGGTGACAAAATGTTCCAAACACACCCCATGCACAACTCCACTAGCGAAGGTGCCAGGGACGAGCTCTGTTGGTAGTTTTTACATTGCTCCGGTAGGCATCAAAAGGACACCACAAAAGTTGTTCTACCTGCTTTCTGGGCTGAGATGGGGAATCGCTGAATTTTGGACTCGGCCGGTGACAAAATGTTCCAAACACACCCCATGCACAACTCCACCGGGGAAGGTGCCAGAAAGGAGTTCTCTTAGTAGTTTTTACACTACCTTGGTAGGCATCTGAAAGACACCACAAAAGTTGTTCTACCTGCTTTCTGGGCTGAGATGGGGAAACGCTGAATTTTGGACTCGGCTGGTGACAAAATGTTCCAAACACACCCCCTGCACAACTCCACCGGGGAAGGTGCCAGACGGGAGTTCTCCTGGTAGTTTTTACATTGCTCCGGTAGGCATCTGAAAGACACCACAAAAGTTGTTCTACCTGCTTTCTGGGCTGAGATGGGGAACTGCTGAATTTTGGACTCGGCCGGTGACAAAATGTTCCAAACACACCCCCTGCACAACTCCACCGGGGAAGGTGCCAGACAGGAGTTCTCTTAGTAGTTTTTACACTACCTTGGTAGGCATCTGAAAGACACCACAAAAGTTGTTCTACCTGCTTTCTGGGCTGAGATGGGGAACCGCTGAATTTTGGACTCGGCCGGTGACAAAATGTTCCAAAGACACCCCATGCACAACTCCACCGGGGAAGGTGCCAGGCAGGAGTTCTCTTGGTAGTTTTTACACTACCTTGGTAGGCAGCTGAAAGGCACCATAAAAGTTGTTCTACCTGCTTTCTGGGCTGAGATGGGGAACCGCTGAATTTTTGGACTCGGCTGGTGACAAAATGTTCCGAACACACCCCATGCACAACTCCACCGGGGAAGGTGCCAGACAGGAGTTCTCCTGGTAGTTTTTACATTGCTCCGGTAGGCAGCTGAAAGACACCACAAAAGTTGTTCTACCTGCTTTCTGGGCTGAGATGGGGAACCGCTGAATTTTGGACTCGGCCGGTGACAAAATGTTCCAAAGACACCCCATGCACAACTCCACCGGGGAAGGTGCCAGACAGGAGTTCTCTTGGTAGTTTTTACACTACCTTGGTAGGCATCTAAAAGACACCACAAAAGTTGTTCTACCTGCTTTCTGGGCTGAGATGGGGAATCGCTGAATTTTGGAGTCGGCTGGTGACAAAATGTTCCAAACACACCCCCTGCACAACTCCACCGGGGAAGGTGCCAGACAGGAGTTCTCTTGGTAGTTTTTACATTGCTCCGGTAGGCATCTGAAAGACACCACAAAAGTTGTTCTATCTGCTTTCTGGGCTGAGATGGGGAATCGCTGAATTTTGGACTCGGCCGGTGACAAAATGTTCCAAAGACACCCCATGCACAACTCCACCGGGGAAGGTGCCAGACAAGCGTTCTCTTGATAGTTTTTACACTACCTTGGTAGGCATCTGAAAGACACCACAAAAGTTGTTCTACCTGCTTTCTGGGCTGAGATGGGGAAACGCTGAATTTTGGACTCGGCTGGTGACAAAATGTTCCAAACACACCCCCTGCACAACTCCACCGGGGAAGGTGCCAGACAGGAGTTCTCCTGGTAGTTTTTACATTGCTCCGGTAGGCATCTGAAAGACACCACAAAAGTTGTTCTACCTGCTTTCTGGGCTGAGATGGGGAACAGCTGAATTTTGCAGTCGGCTGGTGACAAAATGTTCCAAACACACCCCATGCACAACTCCACCGGGGAAGGTGCCAGGCAGGAGTTCTCCTGGTAGTTTTTACATTGCTCTGGTAGGCATCTGAAAGACACCACAAAAGTTGTTCTACCTGCTTTCTGGGCTGAGATGGGGAACCCCTGAATTTTGGAGTCGGCTGGTGACAAAATGTTCCAAAGACACCCCCTGCACAACTCCACCGGGGAAGGTGCCAGACAAGAGTTCTCTTGAGAGTTTTTACACTACCTTGGTAGGCATCTGAAAGACACCACAAAAGTTGTTCTACCTGCTTTCTGGGCTGAGATGGGGAACCGCTGAATTTTGGACTCGGCCGGTGACAAAATGTTCCAAACACACCCCATGCACAACTCCACCGGGGAAGGTGCCAGACAGGAGTTCTCTTAGTAGTTTTTACACTACCTTGGTAGGCATCTGAAAGACACCACAAAAGTTGTTCTACCTGCTTTCTGGGCTGAGATGGGGAAACGCTGAATTTTGGACTCGGCTGGTGACAAAATGTTCCAAACACACCCCATGCACAACTCCACCGGGGAAGGTGCCAGACAGGAGTTCTCCTGGTAGTTTTTACATTGCTCCGGTAGGCATCTGAAAGACACCACAAAAGTTGTTCTACCTGCTTTCTGGGCTGAGATGGGGAACCGCTGAATTTTGGACTCGGCCGGTGACAAAATGTTCCAAACACACCCCCTGCACAACTCCACCGGGGAAGGTGCCAGACAGGAGTTCTCTTAGTAGTTTTTACACTACCTTGGTAGGCATCTGAAAGACACCAAAAAAGTTGTTCTACCTGCTTTCTGGGCTGAGATGGGGAACCGCTGAATTTTGGACTCGGCTGGTGACAAAATGTTCCAAAGACACCCCATGCACAACTCCACCGGGGAAGGTGCCAGACGGGAGTTCTCCTGGTAGTTTTTACATTGCTCCGGTAGGCATCTGAAAGACACCACAAAAGTTGTTCTACCTGCTTTCTGGGCTGAGATGGGGAACCGCTGAATTTTGGACTCGGCTGGTGACAAAATGTTCCAAAGACACCCCCTGCACAACTCCACTAGCGAAGGTGCCAGACAGGAGTTCTCTTAGTAGTTTTTACACTACCTTGGTAGGCATCTAAAAGACACCACAAAAGTTGTTCTACCTGCTTTCTGGGCTGAGATGGGGAACCGCTGAATTTTGGACTCGGCCGGTGACAAAATGTTCCAAACACACCCCATGCACAACTCCACTAGCGAAGGTGCCAGACAGGAGTTCTCCTGGTAGTTTTTACACTACCTTGGTAGGCACCTGAAAGGCACCACAAAAGTTGTTCTACCTGCTTTCTGGGCTGAGATGGGGAACCGCTGAATTTTGGACTCGGCCAGAGACAAAATGTTCCAAACACACCCCCTGCACAACTATACCGGGGAAGGTGCCAGACAGGAGTTCTCTTAGTAGTTTTTACATTGCTCCGGTAGGCATCTGAAAGACACCACAAAAGTTGTTCTACCTGCTTTCTGGGCTGAGATGGGGAATCGCTGAATTTTGGAGTCGGCCGGTGACAAAATGTTCCAAACACACCCCATGCAAAACTCCACCGGGGAAGGTGCCAGACAAGCGTTCTCTTGATAGTTTTTACACTACCTTGGTAGGCAGCTGAAAGGCACCACAAAAGTTGTTCTACCTGCTTTCTGGGCTGAGATGGGGAACCGCTGAATTTTGGACTCGGCCGGTGACAAAATGTTCCAAACACACCCCATGCACAACTCCACCGGGAAAGGTGCCAGGCAGGAGTTCTCCTGGTAGTCTTTACATTGCTCCGGTAGGCATCTGAAAGACACCACAAAAGTTGTTCTACCTGCTTTCTGGGCTGAGATGGGGAACCGCTGAATTTTGGACTCGGCCGGTGACAAAATGTTCCAAACACACCCCCTGCACAACTCCACCGGGGAAGGTGCCAGACAGGAGTTCTCTTATTAGTTTTTACACTACCTTGGTAGACAGCTGAAAGGCACCACAAAAGTTGTTCTACCTGCTTTCTGGGCTGAGATGGGGAAACGCTGAATTTTGGACTCGGCCGGTGACAAAATGTTCCAAACACACCCCATGCACAACTCCACCGGGGAAGGTGCCAGACAGGAGTTCTCTTAGTAGTTTTTACACTACCTTGGTAGGCATCTGAAAGACACCACAAAAGTTGTTCTACCTGCTTTCTGGGCTGAGATGGGGAAACGCTGAATTTTGGACTCGGCTGGTGACAAAATGTTCCAAACACACCCCCTGCACAACTCCACCGGGGAAGGTGCCAGACGGGAGTTCTCCTGGTAGTTTTTACATTGCTCCGGTAGGCATCTAAAAGACACCACAAAAGTTGTTCTACCTGCTTTCTGGGCTGAGATGGGGAACCGCTGAATTTTGGACTCGGCCGGTGACAAAATGTTCCAAAGACACCCCATGCACAACTCCACCGGGGAAGGTGCCAGACAGGAGTTCTCTTGGTAGTTTTTACACTACCTTGGTAGGCACCTGAAAGGCACCACAAAAGTTGTTCTACCTGCTTTCTGGGCTGAGATGGGGAACCGCTGAATTTTGGAGTCGCCCGGTGACAAAATGTTCCAAAGACACCCCATGCACAACTCCACCGGGGAAGGTGCCAGGCAGGAGTTCTCTTGGTAGTTTTTACATTGCTCCGGTAGGCATCTGAAAGACACCACAAAAGTTGTTCTACCTGCTTTCTGGGCTGAGATGGGGAATCGCTGAATTTTGGACTCGGCCGGTGACAAAATGTTCCAAACACACCCCCTGCAAAACTCCACCGGGGAAGGTGCCAGACAAGCGTTCTCTTGATAGTTTTTACACTACCTTGGTAGGCATCTAAAAGACACCACAAAAGTTGTTCTACCTGCTTTCTGGGCTGAGATGGGGAACAGCTGAATTTTGGAGTCGGCCGGTGACAAAATGTTCCAAAGACACCCCCTGCACAACTATACCGGGGAAGGTGCCAGACAGGAGTTCTCCTGGTAGTTTTTACATTGCTCCGGTAGGCATCTAAAAGACACCACAAAAGATGTTCTACCTGCTTTCTGGGCTGAGATGGGGAACCGCTGAATTTTGGAGTCGGGCGGTGACAAAATGTTCCAAAGACACCCCATGCACAACTCCACCGGGGAAGGTGCCAGGCAGGAGTTCTCTTGGTAGTTTTTACACTACCTTGGTAGGCACCTGAAAGGCACCACAAAAGTTGTTCTACCTGCTTTCTGGGCTGAGATGGGGAATCACTGAATTTTGGACTCGGCCGGTGACAAAATGTTCCAAAGACACCCCATGCACAACTCCACCGGGGAAGGTGCCAGACAGGAGTTCTCTTAGTAGTTTTTACATTGCTCCGGTAGGCATCTGAAAGACACCACAAAAGTTGTTCTACCTGCTTTCTGGGCTGAGATGGGGAACCGCTGAATTTTGGACTCGGCCGGTGACAAAATGTTCCAAACACACCCCCTGCACAACTCCACCGGGGAAGGTGCCAGACAGGAGTTCTCTTAGTAGTTTTTACACTACCTTGGTAGGCAGCTGAAAGGCACCACAAAAGTTGTTCTACCTGCTTTCTGGGCTGAGATGGGGAACCGCTGAATTTTGGACTCGGCCGGTGACAAAATGTTCCAAACACACCCCATGCACAACTCCACTAGCGAAGGTGCCAGACAGGAGTTCTCCTGGTAGTTTTTACACTACCTTGGTAGGCACCTGAAAGGCACCACAAAAGTTGTTCTACCTGCTTTCTGGGCTGAGATGGGGAACCGCTGAATTTTGGACTCGGCCGGTGACAAAATGTTCCAAACTCACCCCATGCACAACTCCACCGGGGAAGGTGCCAGGCAGGAGTTCTCTTGGTAGTTTTTACACTACCTTGGTAGGCATTTGAAAGGCACCACAAAAGTTGTTCTACCTGCTTTCTGGGCTGAGATGGGGAACCGCTGAATTTTTGGGCTCGGCTGGTGACAAAATATTCCGAACACACCCCATGCACAACTCCACCGGGGAAGGTGCCAGACAGGAGTTCTCCTGGTAGTTTTTACATTGCTCCGGTAGGCATCTGAAAGACACCACAAAAGTTGTTCTACCTGCTTTCTGGGCTGAGATGGGGAACAGCTGAATTTTGGAGTCGGCTGGTGAAAAAATGTTCCAAACACACCCCATGCACAACTCCACCGGGGAAGGTGCCAGGCAGGAGTTCTCCTGGTAGTTTTTACATTGCTCTGGTAGGCATCTGAAAGACACCACAAAAGTTGTTCTACCTGCTTTCTGGGCTGAGATGGGGAACCCCTGAATTTTGGAGTCGGCTGGTGACAAAATGTTCCAAAGACACCCCCTGCACAACTCCACCGGGGAAGGTGCCAGACAAGAGTTCTCTTGAGAGTTTTTACACTACCTTGGTAGGCATCTGAAAGACACCACAAAAGTTGTTCTACCTGCTTTCTGGGCTGAGATGGGGAACCGCTGAATTTTGGACTCGGCCGGTGACAAAATGTTCCAAAGACACCCCATGCACAACTCCACCGGGGAAGGTGCCAGACAGGAGTTCTCTTAGTAGTTTTTACACTACCTTGGTAGGCATCTGAAAGACACCACAAAAGTTGTTCTACCTGCTTTCTGGGCTGAGATGGGGAAACGCTGAATTTTGGACTCGGCCAGTGACAAAATGTTCCAAAGACACCCCATGCACAACTCCACCGGGGAAGGTGCCAGACAGGAGTTCTCTTAGTAGTTTTTACACTACCTTGGTAGGCACCTGAAAGGCACCACAAAAGTTGTTCTACCTGCTTTCTGGGCTGAGATGGGGAACCGCTGAATTTTGGAGTCGGCCGGTGACAAAATGTTCCAAACACACCCCCTGCACAACTCCACCGGGGAAGGTGCCAGACAGGAGTTCTCTTAGTAGTTTTTACACTACCTTGGTAGGCATCTGAAAGACACCAAAAAAGTTGTTCTACCTGCTTTCTGGGCTGAGATGGGGAACCGCTGAATTTTGGACTCGGCTGGTGACAAAATGTTCCAAAGACACCCCATGCACAACTCCACCGGGGAAGGTGCCAGACGGGAGTTCTCCTGGTAGTTTTTACATTGCTCCGGTAGGCATCTGAAAGACACCACAAAAGTTGTTCTATCTGCTTTCTGGGCTGAGATGGGGAATCGCTGAATTTTGGACTCGGCCGGTGACAAAATGTTCCAAAGACACCCCATGCACAACTCCACCGGGGAAGGTGCCAGACAGGAGTTCTCTTGGTAGTTTTTACACTACCTTGGTAGGCATCTAAAAGACACCACAAAAGTTGTTCTACCTGCTTTCTGGGCTGAGATGGGGAATCGCTGAATTTTGGAGTCGGCTGGTGACAAAATGTTTCAAACACACCCCCTGCACAACTCCACCGGGGAAGGTGCCAGACAGGAGTTCTCTTGGTAGTTTTTACATTGCTCCGGTAGGCATCTGAAAGACACCACAAAAGTTGTTCTATCTGCTTTCTGGGCTGAGATGGGGAATCACTGAATTTTGGACTCGGCCGGTGACAAAATGTTCCAAAGACACCCCATGCACAACTCCACCGGGGAATGTGCCAGACAAGCGTTCTCTTGATAGTTTTTACACTACCTTGGTAGGCATCTGAAAGACACCACAAAAGTTGTTCTACCTGCTTTCTGGGCTGAGATGGGGAAACGCTGAATTTTGGACTCGGCTGGTGACAAAATGTTCCAAACACACCCCCTGCACAACTCCACCGGGGAAGGTGCCAGACAGGAGTTCTCCTGGTAGTTTTTACATTGCTCCGGTAGGCATCTGAAAGACACCACAAAAGTTGTTCTACCTGCTTTCTGGGCTGAGATGGGGAACAGCTGAATTTTGGAGTCGGCTGGTGACAAAATGTTCCAAACACACCCCATGCACAACTCCACCGGGGAAGGTGCCAGGCAGGAGTTCTCCTGGTAGTTTTTACATTGCTCTGGTAGGCATCTGAAAGACACCACAAAAGTTGTTCTACCTGCTTTCTGGGCTGAGATGGGGAACCCCTGAATTTTGGAGTCGGCTGGTGACAAAATGTTCCAAAGACACCCCCTGCACAACTCCACCGGGGAAGGTGCCAGACAAGAGTTCTCTTGAGAGTTTTTACACTACCTTGGTAGGCATCTGAAAGACACCACAAAAGTTGTTCTACCTGCTTTCTGGGCTGAGATGGGGAACCGCTGAATTTTGGACTCGGCCGGTGACAAAATGTTCCAAACACACCCCATGCACAACTCCACCGGGGAAGGTGCCAGAAAGGAGTTCTCTTAGTAGTTTTTACACTACCTTGGTAGGCAGCTGAAAGACACCACAAAAGTTGTTCTACCTGCTTTCTGGGCTGAGATGGGGAAACGCTGAATTTTGGACTCGGCTGGTGACAAAATGTTCCAAACACACCCCCTGCACAACTCCACCGGGGAAGGTGCCAGACGGGAGTTCTCCTGGTAGTTTTTACATTGCTCCGGTAGGCATCTGAAAGACACCACAAAAGTTGTTCTACCTGCTTTCTGGGCTGAGATGGGGAACCGCTGAATTTTGGACTCGGCCGGTGACAAAATGTTCCAAACACACCCCCTGCACAACTCCACCGGGGAAGGTGCCAGACAGGAGTTCTCTTAGTAGTTTTTACACTACCTTGGTAGGCATCTGAAAGACACCAAAAAAGTTGTTCTACCTGCTTTCTGGGCTGAGATGGGGAACCGCTGAATTTTGGACTCGGCCGGTGAAAAAATGTTCCAAAGACACCCCATGCACAACTCCACCGGGGAAGGTGCCAGGCAGGAGTTCTCTTAGTAGTTTTTACACTACCTTGGTAGGCATCTAAAAGACACCACAAAAGTTGTTCTACCTGCTTTCTGGGCTGAGATGGGGAATCGCTGAATTTTGGACTCGGCTGGTGACAAAATGTTCCAAACACACCCCCTGCACAACTCCACCGGGGAAGGTGCCAGACAGGAGTTCTCCTGGTAGTTTTTACATTGCTCCGGTAGGCATCTGAAAGACACCACAAAAGTTGTTCTACCTGCTTTCTGGGCTGAGATGGGGAACAGCTGAATTTTGGAGTCGGCTGGTGAAAAAATGTTCCAAACACACCCCATGCACAACTCCACCGGGGAAGGTGCCAGGCAGGAGTTCTCCTGGTAGTTTTTACATTGCTCTGGTAGGCATCTGAAAGACACCACAAAAGTTGTTCTACCTGCTTTCTGGGCTGAGATGGGGAACCCCTGAATTTTGGAGTCGGCTGGTGACAAAATGTTCCAAAGACACCCCCTGCACAACTCCACCGGGGAAGGTGCCAGACAAGAGTTCTCTTGAGAGTTTTTACACTACCTTGGTAGGCATCTGAAAGACACCACAAAAGTTGTTCTACCTGCTTTCTGGGCTGAGATGGGGAACCGCTGAATTTTGGACTCGGCCGGTGACAAAATGTTCCAAAGACACCCCATGCACAACTCCACCGGGGAAGGTGCCAGACAGGAGTTCTCTTAGTAGTTTTTACACTACCTTGGTAGGCATCTGAAAGACACCACAAAAGTTGTTCTACCTGCTTTCTGGGCTGAGATGGGGAAACGCTGAATTTTGGACTCGGCTGGTGACAAAATGTTCCAAACACACCCCCTGCACAACTCCACCGGGGAAGGTGCCAGGCAGGAGTTCTCTTAGTAGTTTTTACACTACCTTGGTAGGCAGCTGAAAGGCACCACAAAAGTTGTTCTACCTGCTTTCTGGGCTGAGATGGGGAACCGCTGAATTTTGGAGTCGGCCGGTGACAAAATGTTCCAAACACACCCCCTGCACAACTCCACCGGGGAAGGTGCCAGACAGGAGTTCTCTTAGTAGTTTTTACACTACCTTGGTAGGCATCTGAAAGACACCAAAAAAGTTGTTCTACCTGCTTTCTGGGCTGAGATGGGGAACCGCTGAATTTTGGACTCGGCTGGTGACAAAATGTTCCAAAGACACCCCATGCACAACTCCACCGGGGAAGGTGCCAGACGGGAGTTCTCCTGGTAGTTTTTACATTGCTCCGGTAGGCATCTGAAAGACACCACAAAAGTTGTTCTATCTGCTTTCTGGGCTGAGATGGGGAATCGCTGAATTTTGGAGTCGGCCGGTGACAAAATGTTCCAAAGACACCCCATGCACAACTCCACCGGGGAAGGTGCCAGACAGGAGTTCTCTTGGTAGTTTTTACACTACCTTGGTAGGCATCTAAAAGACACCACAAAAGTTGTTCTACCTGCTTTCTGGGCTGAGATGGGGAATCGCTGAATTTTGGAGTCGGCTGGTGACAAAATGTTTCAAACACACCCCCTGCACAACTCCACCGGGGAAGGTGCCAGACAGGAGTTCTCTTGGTAGTTTTTACATTGCTCCGGTAGGCATCTGAAAGACACCACAAAAGTTGTTCTATCTGCTTTCTGGGCTGAGATGGGGAATCACTGAATTTTGGACTCGGCCGGTGACAAAATGTTCCAAAGACACCCCATGCACAACTCCACCGGGGAATGTGCCAGACAAGCGTTCTCTTGATAGTTTTTACACTACCTTGGTAGGCATCTGAAAGACACCACAAAAGTTGTTCTACCTGCTTTCTGGGCTGAGATGGGGAAACGCTGAATTTTGGACTCGGCTGGTGACAAAATGTTCCAAACACACCCCCTGCACAACTCCACCGGGGAAGGTGCCAGACAGGAGTTCTCCTGGTAGTTTTTACATTGCTCCGGTAGGCATCTGAAAGACACCACAAAAGTTGTTCTACCTGCTTTCTGGGCTGAGATGGGGAACAGCTGAATTTTGGAGTCGGCTGGTGACAAAATGTTCCAAACACACCCCATGCACAACTCCACCGGGGAAGGTGCCAGGCAGGAGTTCTCCTGGTAGTTTTTACATTGCTCTGGTAGGCATCTGAAAGACACCACAAAAGTTGTTCTACCTGCTTTCTGGGCTGAGATGGGGAACCCCTGAATTTTGGAGTCGGCTGGTGACAAAATGTTCCAAAGACACCCCCTGCACAACTCCACCGGGGAAGGTGCCAGACAAGAGTTCTCTTGAGAGTTTTTACACTACCTTGGTAGGCATCTGAAAGACACCACAAAAGTTGTTCTACCTGCTTTCTGGGCTGAGATGGGGAACCGCTGAATTTTGGACTCGGCCGGTGACAAAATGTTCCAAACACACCCCATGCACAACTCCACCGGGGAAGGTGCCAGAAAGGAGTTCTCTTAGTAGTTTTTACACTACCTTGGTAGGCAGCTGAAAGACACCACAAAAGTTGTTCTACCTGCTTTCTGGGCTGAGATGGGGAAACGCTGAATTTTGGACTCGGCTGGTGACAAAATGTTCCAAACACACCCCCTGCACAACTCCACCGGGGAAGGTGCCAGACGGGAGTTCTCCTGGTAGTTTTTACATTGCTCCGGTAGGCATCTGAAAGACACCACAAAAGTTGTTCTACCTGCTTTCTGGGCTGAGATGGGGAACCGCTGAATTTTGGACTCGGCCGGTGACAAAATGTTCCAAACACACCCCCTGCACAACTCCACCGGGGAAGGTGCCAGACAGGAGTTCTCTTAGTAGTTTTTACACTACCTTGGTAGGCATCTGAAAGACACCAAAAAAGTTGTTCTACCTGCTTTCTGGGCTGAGATGGGGAACCGCTGAATTTTGGACTCGGCCGGTGAAAAAATGTTCCAAAGACACCCCATGCACAACTCCACCGGGGAAGGTGCCAGGCAGGAGTTCTCTTAGTAGTTTTTACACTACCTTGGTAGGCATCTAAAAGACACCACAAAAGTTGTTCTACCTGCTTTCTGGGCTGAGATGGGGAATCGCTGAATTTTGGACTCGGCTGGTGACAAAATGTTCCAAACACACCCCCTGCACAACTCCACCGGGGAAGGTGCCAGACAGGAGTTCTCTTGGTAGTTTTTACATTGCTCCGGTAGGCATCTGAAAGACACCACAAAAGTTGTTCTATCTGCTTTCTGGGCTGAGATGGGGAATCGCTGAATTTTGGACTCGGCCGGTGACAAAATGTTCCAAAGACACCCCATGCACAACTCCACCGGGGAATGTGCCAGACAAGCGTTCTCTTGATAGTTTTTACACTACCTTGGTAGGCATCTGAAAGACACCACAAAAGTTGTTCTACCTGCTTTCTGGGCTGAGATGGGGAACCGCTGAATTTTGGACTCGGCCGGTGACAAAATGTTCCAAAGACACCCCATGCACAACTCCACCGGGGAAGGTGCCAGACAGGAGTTCTCTTAGTAGTTTTTACACTACCTTGGTAGGCATCTGAAAGACACCACAAAAGTTGTTCTACCTGCTTTCTGGGCTGAGATGGGGAACCGCTGAATTTTGGACTCGGCCGGTGACAAAATGTTCCAAACACACCCCATGCACAACTCCACTAGCGAAGGTGCCAGACAGGAGTTCTCCTGGTAGTTTTTACACTACCTTGGTAGGCACCTGAAAGGCACCACAAAAGTTGTTCTACCTGCTTTCTGGGCTGAGATGGGGAACCGCTGAATTTTGGACTCGGCCAGAGACAAAATGTTCCAAACACACCCCCTGCACAACTATACCGGGGAAGGTGCCAGACAGGAGTTCTCTTAGTAGTTTTTACATTGCTCCGGTAGGCATCTGAAAGACACCACAAAAGTTGTTCTACCTGCTTTCTGGGCTGAGATGGGGAATCGCTGAATTTTGGAGTCGGCCGGTGACAAAATGTTCCAAACACACCCCCTGCAAAACTCCACCGGGGAAGGTGCCAGACAAGCGTTCTCTTGATAGTTTTTACACTACCTTGGTAGGCATCTAAAAGACACCACAAAAGTTGTTCTACCTGCTTTCTGGGCTGAGATGGGGAACAGCTGAATTTTGGAGTCGGCCGGTGACAAAATGTTCCAAAGACACCCCCTGCACAACTATACCGGGGAAGGTGCCAGACAGGAGTTCTTCTGGTAGTTTTTACATTGCTCCGGTAGGCATCTAAAAGACACCACAAAAGATGTTCTACCTGCTTTCTGGGCTGAGATGGGGAACCGCTGAATTTTGGACTCGGCCGGTGACAAAATGTTCCAAACACACCCCCTGCACAACTCCACCGGGGAAGGTGCCAGACAGGAGTTCTCCTGGTAGTTTTTACACTACCTTGGTAGGCACCTGAAAGGCACCACAAAAGTTGTTCTACCTGCTTTCTGGGCTGAGATGGGGAACCGCTGAATTTTGGACTCGGCCGGTGACAAAATGTTCCAAAGACACCCCATGCACAACTCCACCGGGAAAGGTGCCAGGCAGGAGTTCTCCTGGTAGTCTTTACATTGCTCCGGTAGGCATCTGAAAGACACCACAAAAGTTGTTCTACCTGCTTTCTGGGCTGAGATGGGGAACCGCTGAATTTTGGACTCGGCCAGTGACAAAATGTTCCAAAGACACCCCCTGCACAACTATACCGGGGAAGGTGCCAGACAGGAGTTCTCCTGGTAGTTTTTACATTGCTCCGGTAGGCATCTAAAAGACACCACAAAAGATGTTCTACCTGCTTTCTGGGCTGAGATGGGGAACCGCTGAATTTTGGAGTCGGGCGGTGACAAAATGTTCCAAAGACACCCCATGCACAACTCCACCGGGGAAGGTGCCAGGCAGGAGTTCTCTTGGTAGTTTTTACACTACCTTGGTAGGCACCTGAAAGGCACCACAAAAGTTGTTCTACCTGCTTTCTGGGCTCAGATGGGGAATCACTGAATTTTGGACTCGGCCGGTGACAAAATGTTCCAAAGACACCCCATGCACAACTCCACCGGGGAAGGTGCCAGGCAGGAGTTCTCCTGGTAGTTTTTACATTGCTCCGGTAGGCATCTGAAAGACACCACAAAAGTTGTTCTACCTGCTTTCTGGGCTGAGATGGGGAACCGCTGAATTTTGGACTCGGCCGGTGACAAAATGTTCCAAACACACCCCCTGCACAACTCCACCGGGGAAGGTGCCAGACAGGAGTTCTCTTAGTAGTTTTTACACTACCTTGGTAGGCAGCTGAAAGGCACCACAAAAGTTGTTCTACCTGCTTTCTGGGCTGAGATGGGGAACCGCTGAATTTTGGACTCGGCCGGTGACAAAATGTTCCAAACACACCCCATGCACAACTCCACTAGCGAAGGTGCCAGACAGGAGTTCTCCTGGTAGTTTTTACACTACCTTGGTAGGCACCTGAAAGGCACCACAAAAGTTGTTCTACCTGCTTTCTGGGCTGAGATGGGGAACCGCTGAATTTTGGACTCGGCCGGTGACAAAATGTTCCAAACACACCCCATGCACAACTCCACCGGGGAAGGTGCCAGGCAGGAGTTCTCTTGGTAGTTTTTACACTACCTTGGTAGGCATTTGAAAGGCACCACAAAAGTTGTTCTACCTGCTTTCTGGGCTGAGATGGGGAACCGCTGAATTTTTGGGCTCGGCTGGTGACAAAATATTCCGAACACACCCCATGCACAACTCCACCGGGGAAGGTGCCAGACAGGAGTTCTCCTGTAGTTTTTACATTGCTCCGGTAGGCAGCTGAAAGACACCACAAAAGTTGTTCTACCTGCTTTCTGGGCTGAGATGGGGAAACGCTGAATTTTGGACTCGGCCGGTGACAAAATGTTCCAAACACACCCCATGCACAACTCCACCGGGGAAGGTGCCAGACAGGAGTTCTCTTAATAGTTTTTACCCTACCTTGGTAGGCAGCTAAAAGGCACCACAAAAGTTGTTCTACCTGCTTTCTGGGCTGAGATGGGGAACCGCTGAATTTTGGACTCGGCCGGTGACAAAATGTTCCAAACACACCCCATGCACAACTCCACTAGCGAAGGTGCCAGGGACGAGCTCTGTTGGTAGTTTTTACATTGCTCCGGTAGGCATCAAAAGGACACCACAAAAGTTGTTCTACCTGCTTTCTGGGCTGAGATGGGGAATCGCTGAATTTTGGACTCGGCCGGTGACAAAATGTTCCAAAGACACCCCATGCACAACTCCACCGGGGAAGGTGCCAGGCAGGAGTTCTCTTGGTAGTTTTTACACTACCTTGGTAGGCATTTGAAAGGCACCACAAAAGTTGTTCTACCTGCTTTCTGGGCTGAGATAGGGAACCGCTGAATTTTGGACTCGGCTGGTGAAAAAATGTTCCAAACACACCCCCTGCACAACTCCACCGGGGAAGGTGCCAGACAGGAGTTCTCCTGGTAGTTTTTACATTGCTCCGGTAGGCATCTAAAAGACACCACAAAAGTTGTTCTACCTGCTTTCTGGGCTGAGATGGGGAACCGCTGAATTTTGGACTCGGCCAGTGACAAAATGTTCCAAAGACACCCCATGCACAACTCCACCGGGGAAGGTGCCAGACAGGAGTTCTCTTAGTAGTTTTTACACTACCTTGGTAGGCACCTGAAAGGCACCACAAAAGTTGTTCTACCTGCTTTCTGGGCTGAGATGGGGAACCGCTGAATTTTGGAGTCGCCCGGTGACAAAATGTTCCAAAGACACCCCATGCACAACTCCACCGGGGAAGGTGCCAGGCAGGAGTTCTCTTGGTAGTTTTTACACTACCTTGGTAGGCAGCTGAAAGGCACCACAAAAGTTGTTCTACCTGCTTTCTGGGCTGAGATGGGGAACCGCTGAATTTTTGGACTCGGCCGGTGACAAAATGTTCCGAACACACCCCATGCACAACTCCACCGGGGAAGGTGCCAGACAGGAGTTCTCCTGGTAGTTTTTACATTGCTCCGGTAGGCAGCTGAAAGACACCACAAAAGTTGTTCTACCTGCTTTCTGGGCTGAGATGGGGAACCGCTGAATTTTGGACTCGGCCGGTGACAAAATGTTCCAAAGACACCCCATGCACAACTCCACCGGGGAAGGTGCCAGACAGGAGTTCTCTTGGTAGTTTTTACACTACCTTGGTAGGCATCTAAAAGACACCACAAAAGTTGTTCTACCTGCTTTCTGGGCTGAGATGGGGAATCGCTGAATTTTGGAGTCGGCTGGTGACAAAATGTTTCAAACACACCCCCTGCACAACTCCACCGGGGAAGGTGCCAGACAGGAGTTCTCTTGGTAGTTTTTACATTGCTCCGGTAGGCATCTGAAAGACACCACAAAAGTTGTTCTATCTGCTTTCTGGGCTGAGATGGGGAATCGCTGAATTTTGGACTCGGCCGGTGACAAAATGTTCCAAAGACACCCCATGCACAACTCCACCGGGGAATGTGCCAGACAAGCGTTCTCCTGGTAGTTTTTACATTGCTCTGGTAGGCATCTGAAAGACACCACAAAAGTTGTTCTACCTGCTTTCTGGGCTGAGATGGGGAACCCCTGAATTTTGGAGTCGGCTGGTGACAAAATGTTCCAAAGACACCCCCTGCACAACTCCACCGGGGAAGGTGCCAGACAAGAGTTCTCTTGAGAGTTTTTACACTACCTTGGTAGGCATCTGAAAGACACCACAAAAGTTGTTCTACCTGCTTTCTGGGCTGAGATGGGGAACCGCTGAATTTTGGACTCGGCCGGTGACAAAATGTTCCAAACACACCCCATGCACAACTCCACCGGGGAAGGTGCCAGAAAGGAGTTCTCTTAGTAGTTTTTACACTACCTTGGTAGGCATCTGAAAGACACCACAAAAGTTGTTCTACCTGCTTTCTGGGCTGAGATGGGGAAACGCTGAATTTTGGACTCGGCTGGTGACAAAATGTTCCAAACACACCCCCTGCACAACTCCACCGGGGAAGGTGCCAGACGGGAGTTCTCCTGGTAGTTTTTACATTGCTCCGGTAGGCATCTGAAAGACACCACAAAAGTTGTTCTACCTGCTTTCTGGGCTGAGATGGGGAACCGCTGAATTTTGGACTCGGCCGGTGACAAAATGTTCCAAACACACCCCCTGCACAACTCCACCGGGGAAGGTGCCAGACAGGAGTTCTCTTAGTAGTTTTTACACTACCTTGGTAGGCATCTGAAAGACACCAAAAAAGTTGTTCTACCTGCTTTCTGGGCTGAGATGGGGAACCGCTGAATTTTGGAGTCGCCCGGTGACAAAATGTTCCAAAGACACCCCATGCACAACTCCACCGGGGAAGGTGCCAGGCAGGAGTTCTCTTGGTAGTTTTTACACTACCTTGGTAGGCAGCTGAAAGGCACCATAAAAGTTGTTCTACCTGCTTTCTGGGCTGAGATGGGGAACCGCTGAATTTTTGGACTCGGCTGGTGACAAAATGTTCCGAACACACCCCATGCACAACTCCACCGGGGAAGGTGCCAGACAGGAGTTCTCCTGGTAGTTTTTACATTGCTCCGGTAGGCAGCTGAAAGACACCACAAAAGTTGTTCTACCTGCTTTCTGGGCTGAGATGGGGAACCGCTGAATTTTGGACTCGGCCGGTGACAAAATGTTCCAAAGACACCCCATGCACAACTCCACCGGGGAAGGTGCCAGACAGGAGTTCTCTTGGTAGTTTTTACACTACCTTGGTAGGCATCTAAAAGACACCACAAAAGTTGTTCTACCTGCTTTCTGGGCTGAGATGGGGAATCGCTGAATTTTGGAGTCGGCTGGTGACAAAATGTTTCAAACACACCCCCTGCACAACTCCACCGGGGAAGGTGCCAGACAGGAGTTCTCTTGGTAGTTTTTACATTGCTCCGGTAGGCATCTGAAAGACACCACAAAAGTTGTTCTATCTGCTTTCTGGGCTGAGATGGGGAATCGCTGAATTTTGGACTCGGCCGATGACAAAATGTTCCAAAGACACCCCATGCACAACTCCACCGGGGAATGTGCCAGACAAGCGTTCTCTTGATAGTTTTTACACTACCTTGGTAGGCATCTGAAAGACACCACAAAAGTTGTTCTACCTGCTTTCTGGGCTGAGATGGGGAAACGCTGAATTTTGGACTCGGCTGGTGACAAAATGTTCCAAACACACCCCCTGCACAACTCCACCGGGGAAGGTGCCAGACAGGAGTTCTCCTGGTAGTTTTTACATTGCTCCGGTAGGCATCTGAAAGACACCACAAAAGTTGTTCTACCTGCTTTCTGGGCTGAGATGGGGAACAGCTGAATTTTGGAGTCGGCTGGTGACAAAATGTTCCAAACACACCCCATGCACAACTCCACCGGGGAAGGTGCCAGGCAGGAGTTCTCCTGGTAGTTTTTACATTGCTCTGGTAGGCATCTGAAAGACACCACAAAAGTTGTTCTACCTGCTTTCTGGGCTGAGATGGGGAACCCCGGAATTTTGGAGTCGGCTGGTGACAAAATGTTCCAAAGACACCCCCTGCACAACTCCACCGGGGAAGGTGCCAGACAAGAGTTCTCTTGAGAGTTTTTACACTACCTTGGTAGGCATCTGAAAGACACCACAAAAGTTGTTCTACCTGCTTTCTGGGCTGAGATGGGGAACCGCTGAATTTTGGACTCGGCCGGTGACAAAATGTTCCAAACACACCCCATGCACAACTCCACCGGGGAAGGTGCCAGACAGGAGTTCTCTTAGTAGTTTTTACACTACCTTGGTAGGCATCTGAAAGACACCACAAAAGTTGTTCTACCTGCTTTCTGGGCTGAGATGGGGAAACGCTGAATTTTGGACTCGGCTGGTGACAAAATGTTCCAAACACACCCCCTGCACAACTCCACCGGGGAAGGTGCCAGACGGGAGTTCTCCTGGTAGTTTTTACATTGCTCCGGTAGGCATCTGAAAGACACCACAAAAGTTGTTCTACCTGCTTTCTGGGCTGAGATGGGGAACCGCTGAATTTTGGACTCGGCCGGTGACAAAATGTTCCAAACACACCCCCTGCACAACTCCACCGGGGAAGGTGCCAGACAGGAGTTCTCTTAGTAGTTTTTACACTACCTTGGTAGGCATCTGAAAGACACCAAAAAAGTTGTTCTACCTGCTTTCTGGGCTGAGATGGGGAACCGCTGAATTTTGGACTCGGCCGGTGACAAAATGTTCCAAACACACCCCCTGCACAACTCCACCGGGGAAGGTGCCAGACAGGAGTTCTCTTAGTAGTTTTTACACTACCTTGGTAGGCATCTGAAAGACACCAAAAAAGTTGTTCTACCTGCTTTCTGGGCTGAGATGGGGAACCGCTGAATTTTGGACTCGGCTGGTGACAAAATGTTCCAAAGACACCCCCTGCACAACTCCACCGGGGAAGGTGCCAGACGGGAGTTCTCTTAGTAGTTTTTACACTACCTTGGTAGGCATCTAAAAGACACCACAAAAGTTGTTCTACCTGCTTTCTGGGCTGAGATGGGGAACCGCTGAATTTTGGACTCGGCCGGTGACAAAATGTTCCAAACACACCCCATGCACAACTCCACTAGCGAAGGTGCCAGACAGGAGTTCTCCTGGTAGTTTTTACACTACCTTGGTAGGCACCTGAAAGGCACCACAAAAGTTGTTCTACCTGCTTTCTGGGCTGAGATGGGGAACCGCTGAATTTTGGACTCGGCCAGAGACAAAATGTTCCAAACACACCCCCTGCACAACTATACCGGGGAAGGTGCCAGACAGGAGTTCTCTTAGTAGTTTTTACATTGCTCCGGTAGGCATCTGAAAGACACCACAAAAGTTGTTCTACCTGCTTTCTGGGCTGAGATGGGGAATCGCTGAATTTTGGAGTCGGCCGGTGACAAAATGTTCCAAACACACCCCCTGCACAACTCCACCGGGGAAGGTGCCAGACAAGCGTTCTCTTGATAGTTTTTACACTACCTTGGTAGGCATCTAAAAGACACCACAAAAGTTGTTCTACCTGCTTTCTGGGCTGAGATGGGGAACAGCTGAATTTTGGAGTCGGCCGGTGACAAAATGTTCCAAAGACACCCCCTGCACAACTATACCGGGGAAGGTGCCAGACAGGAGTTCTTCTGGTAGTTTTTACATTGCTCCGGTAGGCATCTAAAAGACACCACAAAAGATGTTCTACCTGCTTTCTGGGCTGAGATGGGGAACCGCTGAATTTTGGACTCGGCCGGTGACAAAATGTTCCAAACACACCCCCTGCACAACTCCACCGGGGAAGGTGCCAGACAGGAGTTCTCCTGGTAGTTTTTACACTACCTTGGTAGGCACCTGAAAGGCACCACAAAAGTTGTTCTACCTGCTTTCTGGGCTGAGATGGGGAACCGCTGAATTTTGGACTCGGCCGGTGACAAAATGTTCCAAAGACACCCCATGCACAACTCCACCGGGGAAGGTGCCAGGCAGGAGTTCTCTTAGTAGTTTTTACACTACCTTGGTAGGCATCTAAAAGACACCACAAAAGTTGTTCTACCTGCTTTCTGGGCTGAGATGGGGAATCGCTGAATTTTGGAGTCGGCTGGTGACAAAATGTTTCAAACACACCCCCTGCACAACTCCACCGGGGAAGGTGCCAGACAGGAGTTCTCTTGGTAGTTTTTACATTGCTCCGGTAGGCATCTGAAAGACACCACAAAAGTTGTTCTATCTGCTTTCTGGGCTGAGATGGGGAATCGCTGAATTTTGGACTCGGCCGGTGACAAAATGTTCCAAAGACACCCCATGCACAACTCCACCGGGGAATGTGCCAGACAAGCGTTCTCTTGATAGTTTTTACACTACCTTGGTAGGCATCTGAAAGACACCACAAAAGTTGTTCTACCTGCTTTCTGGGCTGAGATGGGGAAACGCTGAATTTTGGACTCGGCTGGTGACAAAATGTTCCAAACACACCCCCTGCACAACTCCACCGGGGAAGGTGCCAGACAGGAGTTCTCCTGGTAGTTTTTACATTGCTCCGGTAGGCATCTGAAAGACACCACAAAAGTTGTTCTACCTGCTTTCTGGGCTGAGATGGGGAACAGCTGAATTTTGGAGTCGGCTGGTGAAAAAATGTTCCAAACACACCCCATGCACAACTCCACCGGGGAAGGTGCCAGGCAGGAGTTCTCCTGGTAGTTTTTACATTGCTCTGGTAGGCATCTGAAAGACACCACAAAAGTTGTTCTACCTGCTTTCTGGGCTGAGATGGGGAACCCCTGAATTTTGGAGTCGGCTGGTGACAAAATGTTCCAAAGACACCCCCTGCACAACTCCACCGGGGAAGGTGCCAGACAAGAGTTCTCTTGAGAGTTTTTACACTACCTTGGTAGGCATCTGAAAGACACCACAAAAGTTGTTCTACCTGCTTTCTGGGCTGAGATGGGGAACCGCTGAATTTTGGACTCGGCCGGTGACAAAATGTTCCAAAGACACCCCATGCACAACTCCACCGGGGAAGGTGCCAGACAGGAGTTCTCTTAGTAGTTTTTACACTACCTTGGTAGGCATCTGAAAGACACCACAAAAGTTGTTCTACCTGCTTTCTGGGCTGAGATGGGGAAACGCTGAATTTTGGACTCGGCTGGTGACAAAATGTTCCAAACACACCCCCTGCACAACTCCACCGGGGAAGGTGCCAGGCAGGAGTTCTCTTAGTAGTTTTTACACTACCTTGGTAGGCAGCTGAAAGGCACCACAAAAGTTGTTCTACCTGCTTTCTGGGCTGAGATGGGGAACCGCTGAATTTTGGAGTCGGCCGGTGACAAAATGTTCCAAACACACCCCCTGCACAACTCCACCGGGGAAGGTGCCAGACAGGAGTTCTCTTAGTAGTTTTTACACTACCTTGGTAGGCATCTGAAAGACACCAAAAAAGTTGTTCTACCTGCTTTCTGGGCTGAGATGGGGAACCGCTGAATTTTGGACTCGGCTGGTGACAAAATGTTCCAAAGACACCCCATGCACAACTCCACCGGGGAAGGTGCCAGACGGGAGTTCTCCTGGTAGTTTTTACATTGCTCCGGTAGGCATCTGAAAGACACCACAAAAGTTGTTCTATCTGCTTTCTGGGCTGAGATGGGGAATCGCTGAATTTTGGACTCGGCCGGTGAAAAAATGTTCCAAAGACACCCCCTGCACAACTCCACCGGGGAAGGTGCCAGACAGGAGTTCTCTTAGTAGTTTTTACACTACCTTGGTAGGCATCTAAAAGACACCACAAAAGTTGTTCTACCTGCTTTCTGGGCTGAGATGGGGAACCGCTGAATTTTGGACTCGGCCGGTGACAAAATGTTCCAAACACACCCCATGCACAACTCCACTAGCGAAGGTGCCAGACAGGAGTTCTCCTGGTAGTTTTTACACTACCTTGGTAGGCACCTGAAAGGCACCACAAAAGTTGTTCTACCTGCTTTCTGGGCTGAGATGGGGAACCGCTGAATTTTGGACTCGGCCAGAGACAAAATGTTCCAAACACACCCCCTGCACAACTATACCGGGGAAGGTGCCAGACAGGAGTTCTCTTAGTAGTTTTTACATTGCTCCGGTAGGCATCTGAAAGACACCACAAAAGTTGTTCTACCTGCTTTCTGGGCTGAGATGGGGAATCGCTGAATTTTGGAGTCGGCCGGTGACAAAATGTTCCAAACACACCCCCTGCAAAACTCCACCGGGGAAGGTGCCAGACAAGCGTTCTCTTGATAGTTTTTACACTACCTTGGTAGGCATCTAAAAGACACCACAAAAGTTGTTCTACCTGCTTTCTGGGCTGAGATGGGGAACAGCTGAATTTTGGAGTCGGCCGGTGACAAAATGTTCCAAAGACACCCCCTGCACAACTATACCGGGGAAGGTGCCAGACAGGAGTTCTTCTGGTAGTTTTTACATTGCTCCGGTAGGCATCTAAAAGACACCACAAAAGATGTTCTACCTGCTTTCTGGGCTGAGATGGGGAACCGCTGAATTTTGGACTCGGCCGGTGACAAAATGTTCCAAACACACCCCCTGCACAACTCCACCGGGGAAGGTGCCAGACAGGAGTTCTCCTGGTAGTTTTTACACTACCTTGGTAGGCACCTGAAAGGCACCACAAAAGTTGTTCTACCTGCTTTCTGGGCTGAGATGGGGAACCGCTGAATTTTGGACTCGGCCGGTGACAAAATGTTCCAAAGACACCCCATGCACAACTCCACCGGGAAAGGTGCCAGGCAGGAGTTCTCCTGGTAGTCTTTACATTGCTCCGGTAGGCATCTGAAAGACACCACAAAAGTTGTTCTACCTGCTTTCTGGGCTGAGATGGGGAACAGCTGAATTTTGGAGTCGGCCGGTGACAAAATGTTCCAAAGACACCCCCTGCACAACTATACCGGGGAAGGTGCCAGACAGGAGTTCTCCTGGTAGTTTTTACATTGCTCCGGTAGGCATCTAAAAGACACCACAAAAGATGTTCTACCTGCTTTCTGGGCTGAGATGGGGAACCGCTGAATTTTGGAGTCGGGCGGTGACAAAATGTTCCAAAGACACCCCATGCACAACTCCACCGGGGAAGGTGCCAGGCAGGAGTTCTCTTGGTAGTTTTTACACTACCTTGGTAGGCACCTGAAAGGCACCACAAAAGTTGTTCTACCTGCTTTCTGGGCTGAGATGGGGAATCACTGAATTTTGGACTCGGCCGGTGACAAAATGTTCCAAAGACACCCCATGCACAACTCCACCGGGGAAGGTGCCAGGCAGGAGTTCTCCTGGTAGTTTTTACATTGCTCCGGTAGGCATCTGAAAGACACCACAAAAGTTGTTCTACCTGCTTTCTGGGCTGAGATGGGGAACCGCTGAATTTTGGACTCGGCCGGTGACAAAATGTTCCAAACACACCCCCTGCACAACTCCACCGGGGAAGGTGCCAGACAGGAGTTCTCTTAGTAGTTTTTACACTACCTTGGTAGGCAGCTGAAAGGCACCACAAAAGTTGTTCTACCTGCTTTCTGGGCTGAGATGGGGAACCGCTGAATTTTGGACTCGGCCGGTGACAAAATGTTCCAAACACACCCCATGCACAACTCCACTAGCGAAGGTGCCAGACAGGAGTTCTCCTGGTAGTTTTTACACTACCTTGGTAGGCACCTGAAAGGCACCACAAAAGTTGTTCTACCTGCTTTCTGGGCTGAGATGGGGAACCGCTGAATTTTGGACTCGGCCGGTGACAAAATGTTCCAAACACACCCCATGCACAACTCCACCGGGGAAGGTGCCAGGCAGGAGTTCTCTTGGTAGTTTTTACACTACCTTGGTAGGCATTTGAAAGGCACCACAAAAGTTGTTCTACCTGCTTTCTGGGCTGAGATGGGGAACCGCTGAATTTTTGGGCTCGGCTGGTGACAAAATATTCCGAACACACCCCATGCACAACTCCACCGGGGAAGGTGCCAGACAGGAGTTCTCCTGTAGTTTTTACATTGCTCCGGTAGGCAGCTGAAAGACACCACAAAAGTTGTTCTACCTGCTTTCTGGGCTGAGATGGGGAAACGCTGAATTTTGGACTCGGCCGGTGACAAAATGTTCCAAACACACCCCATGCACAACTCCACCGGGGAAGGTGCCAGACAGGAGTTCTCTTAATAGTTTTTACCCTACCTTGGTAGGCAGCTAAAAGGCACCACAAAAGTTGTTCTACCTGCTTTCTGGGCTGAGATGGGGAACCGCTGAATTTTGGACTCGGCCGGTGACAAAATGTTCCAAACACACCCCATGCACAACTCCACTAGCGAAGGTGCCAGGGACGAGCTCTGTTGGTAGTTTTTACATTGCTCCGGTAGGCATCAAAAGGACACCACAAAAGTTGTTCTACCTGCTTTCTGGGCTGAGATGGGGAATCGCTGAATTTTGGACTCGGCCGGTGACAAAATGTTCCAAAGACACCCCATGCACAACTCCACCGGGGAAGGTGCCAGGCAGGAGTTCTCTTGGTAGTTTTTACACTACCTTGGTAGGCATTTGAAAGGCACCACAAAAGTTGTTCTACCTGCTTTCTGGGCTGAGATAGGGAACCGCTGAATTTTGGAGTCGGCTGGTGAAAAAATGTTCCAAACACACCCCCTGCACAACTCCACCGGGGAAGGTGCCAGACAGGAGTTCTCCTGGTAGTTTTTACATTGCTCCGGTAGGCATCTAAAAGACACCACAAAAGTTGTTCTACCTGCTTTCTGGGCTGAGATGGGGAACCGCTGAATTTTGGACTCGGCCAGTGACAAAATGTTCCAAAGACACCCCATGCACAACTCCACCGGGGAAGGTGCCAGACAGGAGTTCTCTTAGTAGTTTTTACACTACCTTGGTAGGCACCTGAAAGGCACCACAAAAGTTGTTCTATCTGCTTTCTGGGCTGAGATGGGGAACCGCTGAATTTTGGAGTCGCCCGGTGACAAAATGTTCCAAAGACACCCCATGCACAACTCCACCGGGGAAGGTGCCAGGCAGGAGTTCTCTTGGTAGTTTTTACACTACCTTGGTAGGCAGCTGAAAGGCACCACAAAAGTTGTTCTACCTGCTTTCTGGGCTGAGATGGGGAACCGCTGAATTTTTGGACTCGGCCGGTGACAAAATGTTCCGAACACACCCCATGCACAACTCCACCGGGGAAGGTGCCAGACAGGAGTTCTCCTGGTAGTTTTTACATTGCTCCGGTAGGCAGCTGAAAGACACCACAAAAGTTGTTCTACCTGCTTTCTGGGCTGAGATGGGGAACCGCTGAATTTTGGACTCGGCCGGTGACAAAATGTTCCAAAGACACCCCATGCACAACTCCACCGGGGAAGGTGCCAGACAGGAGTTCTCTTGGTAGTTTTTACACTACCTTGGTAGGCATCTAAAAGACACCACAAAAGTTGTTCTACCTGCTTTCTGGGCTGAGATGGGGAATCGCTGAATTTTGGAGTCGGCTGGTGACAAAATGTTTCAAACACACCCCCTGCACAACTCCACCGGGGAAGGTGCCAGACAGGAGTTCTCTTGGTAGTTTTTACATTGCTCCGGTAGGCATCTGAAAGACACCACAAAAGTTGTTCTATCTGCTTTCTGGGCTGAGATGGGGAATCGCTGAATTTTGGACTCGGCCGGTGACAAAATGTTCCAAAGACACCCCATGCACAACTCCACCGGGGAATGTGCCAGACAAGCGTTCTCCTGGTAGTTTTTACATTGCTCTGGTAGGCATCTGAAAGACACCACAAAAGTTGTTCTACCTGCTTTCTGGGCTGAGATGGGGAACCCCTGAATTTTGGAGTCGGCTGGTGACAAAATGTTCCAAAGACACCCCCTGCACAACTCCACCGGGGAAGGTGCCAGACAAGAGTTCTCTTGAGAGTTTTTACACTACCTTGGTAGGCATCTGAAAGACACCACAAAAGTTGTTCTACCTGCTTTCTGGGCTGAGATGGGGAACCGCTGAATTTTGGACTCGGCCGGTGACAAAATGTTCCAAACACACCCCATGCACAACTCCACCGGGGAAGGTGCCAGAAAGGAGTTCTCTTGGTAGTTTTTACACTACCTTGGTAGGCATCTGAAAGACACCACAAAAGTTGTTCTACCTGCTTTCTGGGCTGAGATGGGGAAACGCTGAATTTTGGACTCGGCTGGTGACAAAATGTTCCAAACACACCCCCTGCACAACTCCACCGGGGAAGGTGCCAGACGGGAGTTCTCCTGGTAGTTTTTACATTGCTCCGGTAGGCATCTGAAAGACACCACAAAAGTTGTTCTACCTGCTTTCTGGGCTGAGATGGGGAACCGCTGAATTTTGGACTCGGCCGGTGACAAAATGTTCCAAACACACCCCCTGCACAACTCCACCGGGGAAGGTGCCAGACAGGAGTTCTCTTAGTAGTTTTTACACTACCTTGGTAGGCATCTGAAAGACACCAAAAAAGTTGTTCTACCTGCTTTCTGGGCTGAGATGGGGAACCGCTGAATTTTGGAGTCGCCCGGTGACAAAATGTTCCAAAGACACCCCATGCACAACTCCACCGGGGAAGGTGCCAGGCAGGAGTTCTCTTGGTAGTTTTTACACTACCTTGGTAGGCAGCTGAAAGGCACCATAAAAGTTGTTCTACCTGCTTTCTGGGCTGAGATGGGGAACCGCTGAATTTTTGGACTCGGCTGGTGACAAAATGTTCCGAACACACCCCATGCACAACTCCACCGGGGAAGGTGCCAGACAGGAGTTCTCCTGGTAGTTTTTACATTGCTCCGGTAGGCAGCTGAAAGACACCACAAAAGTTGTTCTACCTGCTTTCTGGGCTGAGATGGGGAACCGCTGAATTTTGGACTCGGCCGGTGACAAAATGTTCCAAAGACACCCCATGCACAACTCCACCGGGGAAGGTGCCAGACAGGAGTTCTCTTGGTAGTTTTTACACTACCTTGGTAGGCATCTAAAAGACACCACAAAAGTTGTTCTACCTGCTTTCTGGGCTGAGATGGGGAATCGCTGAATTTTGGAGTCGGCTGGTGACAAAATGTTTCAAACACACCCCCTGCACAACTCCACCGGGGAAGGTGCCAGACAGGAGTTCTCTTGGTAGTTTTTACATTGCTCCGGTAGGCATCTGAAAGACACCACAAAAGTTGTTCTATCTGCTTTCTGGGCTGAGATGGGGAATCGCTGAATTTTGGACTCGGCCGATGACAAAATGTTCCAAAGACACCCCATGCACAACTCCACCGGGGAATGTGCCAGACAAGCGTTCTCTTGATAGTTTTTACACTACCTTGGTAGGCATCTGAAAGACACCACAAAAGTTGTTCTACCTGCTTTCTGGGCTGAGATGGGGAAACGCTGAATTTTGGACTCGGCTGGTGACAAAATGTTCCAAACACACCCCCTGCACAACTCCACCGGGGAAGGTGCCAGACAGGAGTTCTCCTGGTAGTTTTTACATTGCTCCGGTAGGCATCTGAAAGACACCACAAAAGTTGTTCTACCTGCTTTCTGGGCTGAGATGGGGAACAGCTGAATTTTGGAGTCGGCTGGTGACAAAATGTTCCAAACACACCCCATGCACAACTCCACCGGGGAAGGTGCCAGGCAGGAGTTCTCCTGGTAGTTTTTACATTGCTCTGGTAGGCATCTGAAAGACACCACAAAAGATGTTCTACCTGCTTTCTGGGCTGAGATGGGGAACCCCGGAATTTTGGAGTCGGCTGGTGACAAAATGTTCCAAAGACACCCCCTGCACAACTCCACCGGGGAAGGTGCCAGACAAGAGTTCTCTTGAGAGTTTTTACACTACCTTGGTAGGCATCTGAAAGACACCACAAAAGTTGTTCTACCTGCTTTCTGGGCTGAGATGGGGAACCGCTGAATTTTGGACTCGGCCGGTGACAAAATGTTCCAAACACACCCCATGCACAACTCCACCGGGGAAGGTGCCAGACAGGAGTTCTCTTAGTAGTTTTTACACTACCTTGGTAGGCATCTGAAAGACACCACAAAAGTTGTTCTACCTGCTTTCTGGGCTGAGATGGGGAAACGCTGAATTTTGGACTCGGCTGGTGACAAAATGTTCCAAACACACCCCCTGCACAACTCCACCGGGGAAGGTGCCAGACGGGAGTTCTCCTGGTAGTTTTTACATTGCTCCGGTAGGCATCTGAAAGACACCACAAAAGTTGTTCTACCTGCTTTCTGGGCTGAGATGGGGAACCGCTGAATTTTGGACTCGGCCGGTGACAAAATGTTCCAAACACACCCCCTGCACAACTCCACCGGGGAAGGTGCCAGACAGGAGTTCTCTTAGTAGTTTTTACACTACCTTGGTAGGCATCTGAAAGACACCAAAAAAGTTGTTCTACCTGCTTTCTGGGCTGAGATGGGGAACCGCTGAATTTTGGACTCGGCCGGTGACAAAATGTTCCAAACACACCCCCTGCACAACTCCACCGGGGAAGGTGCCAGACAGGAGTTCTCTTAGTAGTTTTTACACTACCTTGGTAGGCATCTGAAAGACACCAAAAAAGTTGTTCTACCTGCTTTCTGGGCTGAGATGGGGAACCGCTGAATTTTGGACTCGGCTGGTGACAAAATGTTCCAAAGACACCCCATGCACAACTCCACCGGGGAAGGTGCCAGACGGGAGTTCTCTTAGTAGTTTTTACACTACCTTGGTAGGCATCTAAAAGACACCACAAAAGTTGTTCTACCTGCTTTCTGGGCTGAGATGGGGAACCGCTGAATTTTGGACTCGGCCGGTGACAAAATGTTCCAAACACACCCCATGCACAACTCCACTAGCGAAGGTGCCAGACAGGAGTTCTCCTGGTAGTTTTTACACTACCTTGGTAGGCACCTGAAAGGCACCACAAAAGTTGTTCTACCTGCTTTCTGGGCTGAGATGGGGAACCGCTGAATTTTGGACTCGGCCAGAGACAAAATGTTCCAAACACACCCCCTGCACAACTATACCGGGGAAGGTGCCAGACAGGAGTTCTCTTAGTAGTTTTTACATTGCTCCGGTAGGCATCTGAAAGACACCACAAAAGTTGTTCTACCTGCTTTCTGGGCTGAGATGGGGAATCGCTGAATTTTGGAGTCGGCCGGTGACAAAATGTTCCAAACACACCCCCTGCACAACTCCACCGGGGAAGGTGCCAGACAAGCGTTCTCTTGATAGTTTTTACACTACCTTGGTAGGCATCTAAAAGACACCACAAAAGTTGTTCTACCTGCTTTCTGGGCTGAGATGGGGAACAGCTGAATTTTGGAGTCGGCCGGTGACAAAATGTTCCAAAGACACCCCCTGCACAACTATACCGGGGAAGGTGCCAGACAGGAGTTCTTCTGGTAGTTTTTACATTGCTCCGGTAGGCATCTAAAAGACACCACAAAAGATGTTCTACCTGCTTTCTGGGCTGAGATGGGGAACCGCTGAATTTTGGACTCGGCCGGTGACAAAATGTTCCAAACACACCCCCTGCACAACTCCACCGGGGAAGGTGCCAGACAGGAGTTCTCCTGGTAGTTTTTACACTACCTTGGTAGGCACCTGAAAGGCACCACAAAAGTTGTTCTACCTGCTTTCTGGGCTGAGATGGGGAACCGCTGAATTTTGGACTCGGCCGGTGACAAAATGTTCCAAACACACCCCATGCACAACTCCACCGGGAAAGGTGCCAGGCAGGAGTTCTCCTGGTAGTCTTTACATTGCTCCGGTAGGCATCTGAAAGACACCACAAAAGTTGTTCTACCTGCTTTCTGGGCTGAGATGGGGAACCGCTGAATTTTGGACTCGGCCGGTGACAAAATGTTCCAAACACACCCCATGCACAACTCCACCGGGGAAGGTGCCAGACAGGAGTTCTCTTAATAGTTTTTACACTACCTTGGTAGGCAGCTGAAAGGCACCACAAAAGTTGTTCTACCTGCTTTCTGGGCTGAGATGGGGAACCGCTGAATTTTGGACTCGGCCGGTGACAAAATGTTCCAAACACACCCCATGCACAACTCCACCGGGGAAGGTGCCAGGCAGGAGTTCTCTTGGTAGTTTTTACACTACCTTGGTAGGCATCTGAAAGGCACCACAAAAGTTGTTCTACCTGCTTTCTGGGCTGAGATGGGGAACCGCTGAATTTTGGACTCGGCCGGTGACAAAATGTTCCAAACACACCCCATGCACAACTCCACCGGGGAAGGTGCCAGGCAGGAGTTCTCTTGGTAGTTTTTACACTACCTTGGTAGGCACCTGAAAGGCACCACAAAAGTTGTTCTACCTGCTTTCTGGGCTGAGATGGGGAACCGCTGAATTTTTGGACTCGGCTGGTGACAAAATATTCCGAACACAGCCCATGCACAACTCCACCGGGGAAGGTGCCAGACAGGAGTTCTCCTGTAGTTTTTACATTGCTCCGGTAGGCAGCTGAAAGACACCACAAAAGTTGTTCTACCTGCTTTCTGGGCTGAGATGGGGAAACGCTGAATTTTGGACTCGGCCGGTGACAAAATGTTCCAAACACACCCCATGCACAACTCCACCGGGGAAGGTGCCAGACAGGAGTTCTCTTAATAGTTTTTACACTACCTTGGTAGGCAGCTAAAAGGCACCACAAAAGTTGTTCTACCTGCTTTCTGGGCTGAGATGGGGAACCGCTGAATTTTGGAGTCGGCCGGTGACAAAATGTTCCAAACACACCCCATGCACAACTCCACTAGCGAAGGTGCCAGGGACGAGCTCTGTTGGTAGTTTTTACATTGCTCCGGTAGGCATCAAAAGGACACCACAAAAGTTGTTCTACCTGCTTTCTGGGCTGAGATGGGGAATCGCTGAATTTTGGACTCGGCCGGTGACAAAATGTTCCAAACACACCCCATGCACAACTCCACCGGGGAAGGTGCCAGGCAGGAGTTCTCTTGGTAGTTTTTACACTACCTTGGTAGGCATTTGAAAGGCACCACAAAAGTTGTTCTACCTGCTTTCTGGGCTGAGATGGGGAACCGCTGAATTTTGGAGTCGGCTGGTGACAAAATGTTCCAAACACACCCCCTGCACAACTCCACCGGGGAAGGTGCCAGACAGGAGTTCTCCTGGTAGTTTTTACATTGCTCCGGTAGGCATCTGAAAGACACCACAAAAGTTGTTCTACCTGCTTTCTGGGCTGAGATGGGGAACCGCTGAATTTTGGACTCGGCCAGTGACAAAATGTTCCAAAGACACCCCCTGCACAACTCCACCGGGGAAGGTGCCAGACAGGAGTTCAGTTGGTAGTTTTTACACTACCTTGGTAGGCAGCTGAAAGGCACCACAAAAGTTGTTCTACCTGCTTTCTGGGCTGAGATGGGGAACCGCTGAATTTTGGAGTCGGCCGGTGACAAAATGTTCCAAACACACCCCATGCACAACTCCACCGGGGAAGGTGCCAGACAGGAGTTCTCCTGGTAGTTTTTACACGACCTTGGTAGGCACCTGAAAGGCACCACAAAAGTTGTTCTACCTGCTTTCTGGGCTGAGATGGGGAATCGCTGAATTTTGGACTCGGCCGGTGACAAAATGTTCCAAACACACCCCATGCACAACTCCACCGGGGAAGGTGCCAGACAGGAGTTCTCCTGGTAGTTTTTACATTGCTCCGGTAGGCATCTGAAAGACACCACAAAAGTTGTTCTACCTGCTTTCTGGGCTGAGATGGGGAACCACTGAATTTTGGAGTCGGCCGGTGACAAAATGTTCCAAACACACCCCCTGCACAACTCCACCGGGGAAGGTGCCAGACAGGAGTTCTCTTAGTAGTTTTTACACTACCTTGGTAGGCAGCTGAAAGGCACCACAAAAGTTGTTCTACCTGCTTTCTGGGCTGAGATGGGGAATCGCTGAATTTTGGAGTCGGCCGGTGACAAAATGTTCCAAACACACCCCATGCACAACTCCACCGGGGAATGTGCCAGGCAGGAGTTCTCCTGGTAGTTTTTACATTGCTCCGGTAGGCATCTGAAAGACACCACAAAAGTTGTTCTACCTGCTTTCTGGGCTGAGATGGGGAACCGCTGAATTTTGGACTCGGCCGGTGACAAAATGTTCCAAACACACCCCCTGCACAACTCCACCGGGGAAGGTGCCAGACAGGAGTTCTCTTAGTAGTTTTTACACTACCTTGGTAGGCAGCTGAAAGGCACCACAAAAGTTGTTCTACCTGCTTTCTGGGCTGAGATGGGGAACCGCTGAATTTTGGAGTCGGCCGGTGACAAAATGTTCCAAACACACCCCATGCACAACTCCACTAGCGAAGGTGCCAGACAGGAGTTCTCCTGGTAGTTTTTACACTACCTTGGTAGGCAGCTGAAAGGCACCACAAAAGTTGTTCTACCTGCTTTCTGGGCTGAGATGGGGAACCGCTGAATTTTGGACTCGGCCGGTGACAAAATGTTCCAAACACACCCCATGCACAACTCCACCGGGGAAGGTGCCAGACAGGAGTTCTCTTGGTAGTTTTTACACTACCTTGGTAGGCATTTGAAAGGCACCACAAAAGTTGTTCTACCTGCTTTCTGGGCTGAGATGGGGAACCGCTGAATTTTTGGACTTGGCTGGTGACAAAATATTCCGAACACAGCCCATGCACAACTCCACCGGGGAAGGTGCCAGACAGGAGTTCTCCTGTAGTTTTTACATTGCTCCGGTAGGCAGCTGAAAGACACCACAAAAGTTGTTCTACCTGCTTTCTGGGCTGAGATGGGGAACCGCTGAATTTTGGACTCGGCCGGTGACAAAATGTTCCAAACACACCCCATGCACAACTCCACCGGGGAAGGTGCCAGACAGGAGTTCTCTTAATAGTTTTTACCCTACCTTGGTAGGCAGCTAAAAGGCACCACAAAAGTTGTTCTACCTGCTTTCTGGGCTGAGATGGGGAACCGCTGAATTTTGGACTCGGCCGGTGACAAAATGTTCCAAACACACCCCATGCACAACTCCACTAGCGAAGGTGCCAGGGACGAGCTCTGTTGGTAGTTTTTACATTGCTCCGGTAGGCATCAAAAGGACACCACAAAAGTTGTTCTACCTGCTTTCTGGGCTGAGATGGGGAATCGCTGAATTTTGGACTCGGCCGGTGACAAAATGTTCCAAAGACACCCCATGCACAACTCCACCGGGGAAGGTGCCAGGCAGGAGTTCTCTTGGTAGTTTTTACACTACCTTGGTAGGCATTTGAAAGGCACCACAAAAGTTGTTCTACCTGCTTTCTGGGCTGAGATGGGGAACCGCTGAATTTTGGAGTCGGCTGGTGACAAAATGTTCCAAACACACCCCATGCACAACTCCACCGGGGAAGGTGCCAGACAGGAGTTCTCCTGGTAGTTTTTACATTGCTCCGGTAGGCATCTGAAAGACACCACAAAAGTTGTTCTACCTGCTTTCTGGGCTGAGATGGGGAACCGCTGAATTTTGGACTCGGCCGGTGACAAAATGTTCCAAAGACACCCCATGCACAACTCCACCGGGGAAGGTGCCAGACAGGAGTTCTCTTAGTAGTTTTTACACTACCTTGGTAGGCAGCTGAAAGGCACCACAAAAGTTGTTCTACCTGCTTTCTGGGCTGAGATGGGGAACCGCTGAATTTTTGGACTCGGCTGGTGACAAAATGTTCCGAACACACCCCATGCACAACTCCACCGGGGAAGGTGCCAGACAGGAGTTCTCCTGGTAGTTTTTACATTGCTCCGGTAGGCAGCTGAAAGACACCACAAAAGTTGTTCTACCTGCTTTCTGGGCTGAGATGGGGAACCGCTGAATTTTGGAGTCGGCCGGTGACAAAATGTTCCAAACACACCCCCTGCACAACTCCACCGGGGAAGGTGCCAGACAGGAGTTCTCTTGGTAGTTTTTACACTACCTTGGTAGGCATCTAAAAGACACCACAAAAGTTGTTCTACCTGCTTTCTGGGCTGAGATGGGGAACCGCTGAATTTTGGACTCGGCTGGTGACAAAATGTTCCAAACACACCCCCTGCACAACTCCACCGGGGAAGGTGCCAGACAGGAGTTCTCCTGGTAGTTTTTACATTGCTCCGGTAGGCATCTGAAAGACACCACAAAAGTTGTTCTACCTGCTTTCTGGGCTGAGATGGGGAACCGCTGAATTTTGGAGTCGGCTGGTGACAAAATGTTCCAAAGACACCCCCTGCACAACTCCACCGGGGAAGGTGCCAGACAAGAGTTCTCTTGAGAGTTTTTACACTACCTTGGTAGGCATCTGAAAGACACCACAAAAGTTGTTCTACCTGCTTTCTGGGCTGAGATGGGGAACCGCTGAATTTTGGACTCGGCCGGTGACAAAATGTTCCAAACACACCCCATGCACAACTCCACCGGGGAAGGTGCCAGACAGGAGTTCTCTTAGTAGTTTTTACACTACCTTGGTAGGCATCTGAAAGACACCACAAAAGTTGTTCTACCTGCTTTCTGGGCTGAGATGGGGAAACGCTGAATTTTGGACTCGGCTGGTGACAAAATGTTCCTAACACACCCCCTGCACAACTCCACCGGGGAAGGTGCCAGACGGGAGTTCTCCTGGTAGTTTTTACATTGCTCCGGTAGGCATCTGAAAGACACCACAAAAGTTGTTCTACCTGCTTTCTGGGCTGAGATGGGGAACCGCTGAATTTTGGACTCGGCCGGTGACAAAATGTTCCAAACACACCCCATGCACAACTCCACTAGCGAAGGTGCCAGACAGGAGTTCTCCTGGTAGTTTTTACACTACCTTGGTAGGCACCTGAAAGGCACCACAAAAGTTGTTCTACCTGCTTTCTGGGCTGAGATGGGGAACCGCTGAATTTTGGACTCGGCCGGTGACAAAATGTTCCAAACACACCCCATGCACAACTCCACCGGGGAAGGTGCCAGGCAGGAGTTCTCTTGGTAGTTTTTACACTACCTTGGTAGGCATTTGAAAGGCACCACAAAAGTTGTTCTACCTGCTTTCTGGGCTGAGATGGGGAACCGCTGAATTTTTGGACTCGGCTGGTGACAAAATATTCCGAACACAGCCCATGCACAACTCCACCGGGGAAGGTGCCAGACAGGAGTTCTCCTGTAGTTTTTACATTGCTCCGGTAGGCAGCTGAAAGACACCACAAAAGTTGTTCTACCTGCTTTCTGGGCTGAGATGGGGAAACGCTGAATTTTGGACTCGGCCGGTGACAAAATGTTCCAAACACACCCCATGCACAACTCCACCGGGGAAGGTGCCAGACAGGAGTTCTCTTAATAGTTTTTACACTACCTTGGTAGGCAGCTAAAAGGCACCACAAAAGTTGTTCTACCTGCTTTCTGGGCTGAGATGGGGAACCGCTGAATTTTGGAGTCGGCCGGTGACAAAATGTTCCAAACACACCCCATGCACAACTCCACTAGCGAAGGTTCCAGGGACGAGCTCTGTTGGTAGTTTTTACATTGCTCCGGTAGGCATCAAAAGGACACCACAAAAGTTGTTCTACCTGCTTTCTGGGCTGAGATGGGGAATCGCTGAATTTTGGACTCGGCCGGTGACAAAATGTTCCAAAGACACCCCATGCACAACTCCACCGGGGAAGGTGCCAGGCAGGAGTTCTCTTGGTAGTTTTTACACTACCTTGGTAGGCATTTGAAAGGCACCACAAAAGTTGTTCTACCTGCTTTCTGGGCTGAGATGGGGAACCGCTGAATTTTGGACTCGGCTGGTGACAAAATGTTCCAAACACACCCCATGCACAACTCCACCGGGGAAGGTGCCAGAAAGGAGTTCTGTTGCTAGTTTTTACACTACCTTGGTAGGCATCTAAAAGACACCACAAAAGTTGTTCTACCTGCTTTCTGGGCTGAGATGGGGAACCGCTGAATTTTGGACTCGGCCGGTGACAAAATGTTCCAAACACACCCCATGCACAACTCCACTAGCGAAGGTGCCAGACAGGAGTTCTCCTGGTAGTTTTTACACTACCTTGGTAGGCACCTGAAAGGCACCACAAAAGTTGTTCTACCTGCTTTCTGGGCTGAGATGGGGAACCGCTGAATTTTGGACTCGGCCAGAGACAAAATGTTCCAAACACACCCCCTGCACAACTATACCGGGGAAGGTGCCAGACAGGAGTTCTCTTAGTAGTTTTTACATTGCTCCGGTAGGCATCTGAAAGACACCACAAAAGTTGTTCTACCTGCTTTCTGGGCTGAGATGGGGAATCGCTGAATTTTGGAGTCGGCCGGTGACAAAATGTTCCAAACACACCCCCTGCACAACTCCACCGGGGAAGGTGCCAGACAAGCGTTCTCTTGATAGTTTTTACACTACCTTGGTAGGCATCTAAAAGACACCACAAAAGTTGTTCTACCTGCTTTCTGGGCTGAGATGGGGAACAGCTGAATTTTGGAGTCGGCCGGTGACAAAATGTTCCAAAGACACCCCCTGCACAACTATACCGGGGAAGGTGCCAGACAGGAGTTCTTCTGGTAGTTTTTACATTGCTCCGGTAGGCATCTAAAAGACACCACAAAAGATGTTCTACCTGCTTTCTGGGCTGAGATGGGGAACCGCTGAATTTTGGACTCGGCCGGTGACAAAATGTTCCAAACACACCCCCTGCACAACTCCACCGGGGAAGGTGCCAGACAGGAGTTCTCCTGGTAGTTTTTACACTACCTTGGTAGGCACCTGAAAGGCACCACAAAAGTTGTTCTACCTGCTTTCTGGGCTGAGATGGGGAACCGCTGAATTTTGGACTCGGCCGGTGACAAAATATTCCGAACACAGCCCATGCACAACTCCACCGGGGAAGGTGCCAGACAGGAGTTCTCCTGTAGTTTTTACATTGCTCCGGTAGGCAGCTGAAAGACACCACAAAAGTTGTTCTACCTGCTTTCTGGGCTGAGATGGGGAAACGCTGAATTTTGGACTCGGCCGGTGACAAAATGTTCCAAACACACCCCATGCACAACTCCACCGGGGAAGGTGCCAGACAGGAGTTCTCTTAATAGTTTTTACCCTACCTTGGTAGGCAGCTAAAAGGCACCACAAAAGTTGTTCTACCTGCTTTCTGGGCTGAGATGGGGAACCGCTGAATTTTGGAGTCGGCCGGTGACAAAATGTTCCAAACACACCCCATGCACAACTCCACTAGCGAAGGTGCCAGGGACGAGCTCTGTTGGTAGTTTTTACATTGCTCCGGTAGGCATCAAAAGGACACCACAAAAGTTGTTCTACCTGCTTTCTGGGCTGAGATGGGGAATCGCTGAATTTTGGACTCGGCCGGTGACAAAATGTTCCAAACACACCCCATGCACAACTCCACCGGGGAAGGTGCCAGGCAGGAGTTCTCTTGGTAGTTTTTACACTACCTTGGTAGGCATTTGAAAGGCACCACAAAAGTTGTTCTACCTGCTTTCTGGGCTGAGATGGGGAATCGCTGAATTTTGGAGTCGGCTGGTGACAAAATGTTCCAAACACACCCCCTGCACAACTCCACCGGGGAAGGTGCCAGACAGGAGTTCTCCTGGTAGTTTTTACATTGCTCCGGTAGGCATCTGAAAGACACCACAAAAGTTGTTCTACCTGCTTTCTGGGCTGAGATGGGGAACCGCTGAATTTTGGACTCGGCCAGTGACAAAATGTTCCAAAGACACCCCATGCACAACTCCACCGGGGAAGGTGCCAGACAGGAGTTCTCTTAGTAGTTTTTACACTACCTTGGTAGGCACCTGAAAGGCACCACAAAAGTTGTTCTACCTGCTTTCTGGGCTGAGATGGGGAACCGCTGAATTTTGGAGTCGCCCGGTGACAAAATGTTCCAAACACACCCCCTGCACAACTCCACCGGGGAAGGTGCCAGACAGGAGTTCTCCTGGTAGTTTTTACACGACCTTGGTAGGCACCTGAAAGGCACCACAAAAGTTGTTCTACCTGCTTTCTGGGCTGAGATGGGGAATCGCTGAATTTTGGACTCGGCCGGTGACAAAATGTTCCAAACACACCCCATGCACAACTCCACCGGGGAAGGTGCCAGACAGGAGTTCTCCTGGTAGTTTTTACATTGCTCCGGTAGGCATCTGAAAGACACCACAAAAGTTGTTCTACCTGCTTTCTGGGCTGAGATGGGGAACCACTGAATTTTGGAGTCGGCCGGTGACAAAATGTTCCAAACACACCCCCTGCACAACTCCACCGGGGAAGGTGCCAGACAGGAGTTCTCTTAGTAGTTTTTACACTACCTTGGTAGGCAGCTGAAAGGCACCACAAAAGTTGTTCTACCTGCTTTCTGGGCTGAGATGGGGAATCGCTGAATTTTGGAGTCGGCCGGTGACAAAATGTTCCAAACACACCCCATGCACAACTCCACCGGGGAATGTGCCAGGCAGGAGTTCTCCTGGTAGTTTTTACATTGCTCCGGTAGGCATCTGAAAGACACCACAAAAGTTGTTCTACCTGCTTTCTGGGCTGAGATGGGGAACCGCTGAATTTTGGACTCGGCCGGTGACAAAATGTTCCAAACACACCCCCTGCACAACTCCACCGGGGAAGGTGCCAGACAGGAGTTCTCTTAGTAGTTTTTACACTACCTTGGTAGGCAGCTGAAAGGCACCACAAAAGTTGTTCTACCTGCTTTCTGGGCTGAGATGGGGAACCGCTGAATTTTGGAGTCGGCCGGTGACAAAATGTTCCAAACACACCCCATGCACAACTCCACTAGCGAAGGTGCCAGACAGGAGTTCTCCTGGTAGTTTTTACACTACCTTGGTAGGCAGCTGAAAGGCACCACAAAAGTTGTTCTACCTGCTTTCTGGGCTGAGATGGGGAACCGCTGAATTTTGGACTCGGCCGGTGACAAAATGTTCCAAACACACCCCATGCACAACTCCACCGGGGAAGGTGCCAGACAGGAGTTCTCTTGGTAGTTTTTACACTACCTTGGTAGGCATTTGAAAGGCACCACAAAAGTTGTTCTACCTGCTTTCTGGGCTGAGATGGGGAACCGCTGAATTTTTGGACTTGGCTGGTGACAAAATATTCCGAACACAGCCCATGCACAACTCCACCGGGGAAGGTGCCAGACAGGAGTTCTCCTGTAGTTTTTACATTGCTCCGGTAGGCAGCTGAAAGACACCACAAAAGTTGTTCTACCTGCTTTCTGGGCTGAGATGGGGAACCGCTGAATTTTGGACTCGGCCGGTGACAAAATGTTCCAAACACACCCCATGCACAACTCCACCGGGGAAGGTGCCAGACAGGAGTTCTCTTAATAGTTTTTACCCTACCTTGGTAGGCAGCTAAAAGGCACCACAAAAGTTGTTCTACCTGCTTTCTGGGCTGAGATGGGGAACCGCTGAATTTTGGACTCGGCCGGTGACAAAATGTTCCAAACACACCCCATGCACAACTCCACTAGCGAAGGTGCCAGGGACGAGCTCTGTTGGTAGTTTTTACATTGCTCCGGTAGGCATCAAAAGGACACCACAAAAGTTGTTCTACCTGCTTTCTGGGCTGAGATGGGGAATCGCTGAATTTTGGACTCGGCCGGTGACAAAATGTTCCAAAGACACCCCATGCACAACTCCACCGGGGAAGGTGCCAGGCAGGAGTTCTCTTGGTAGTTTTTACACTACCTTGGTAGGCATTTGAAAGGCACCACAAAAGTTGTTCTACCTGCTTTCTGGGCTGAGATGGGGAACCGCTGAATTTTGGAGTCGGCTGGTGACAAAATGTTCCAAACACACCCCATGCACAACTCCACCGGGGAAGGTGCCAGACAGGAGTTCTCCTGGTAGTTTTTACATTGCTCCGGTAGGCATCTGAAAGACACCACAAAAGTTGTTCTACCTGCTTTCTGGGCTGAGATGGGGAACCGCTGAATTTTGGACTCGGCCGGTGACAAAATGTTCCAAAGACACCCCATGCACAACTCCACCGGGGAAGGTGCCAGACAGGAGTTCTCTTAGTAGTTTTTACACTACCTTGGTAGGCAGCTGAAAGGCACCACAAAAGTTGTTCTACCTGCTTTCTGGGCTGAGATGGGGAACCGCTGAATTTTTGGACTCGGCTGGTGACAAAATGTTCCGAACACACCCCATGCACAACTCCACCGGGGAAGGTGCCAGACAGGAGTTCTCCTGGTAGTTTTTACATTGCTCCGGTAGGCAGCTGAAAGACACCACAAAAGTTGTTCTACCTGCTTTCTGGGCTGAGATGGGGAACCGCTGAATTTTGGAGTCGGCCGGTGACAAAATGTTCCAAACACACCCCCTGCACAACTCCACCGGGGAAGGTGCCAGACAGGAGTTCTCTTGGTAGTTTTTACACTACCTTGGTAGGCATCTAAAAGACACCACAAAAGTTGTTCTACCTGCTTTCTGGGCTGAGATGGGGAACCGCTGAATTTTGGACTCGGCTGGTGACAAAATGTTCCAAACACACCCCCTGCACAACTCCACCGGGGAAGGTGCCAGACAGGAGTTCTCCTGGTAGTTTTTACATTGCTCCGGTAGGCATCTGAAAGACACCACAAAAGTTGTTCTACCTGCTTTCTGGGCTGAGATGGGGAACCGCTGAATTTTGGAGTCGGCTGGTGACAAAATGTTCCAAAGACACCCCCTGCACAACTCCACCGGGGAAGGTGCCAGACAAGAGTTCTCTTGAGAGTTTTTACACTACCTTGGTAGGCATCTGAAAGACACCACAAAAGTTGTTCTACCTGCTTTCTGGGCTGAGATGGGGAACCGCTGAATTTTGGACTCGGCCGGTGACAAAATGTTCCAAACACACCCCATGCACAACTCCACCGGGGAAGGTGCCAGACAGGAGTTCTCTTAGTAGTTTTTACACTACCTTGGTAGGCATCTGAAAGACACCACAAAAGTTGTTCTACCTGCTTTCTGGGCTGAGATGGGGAAACGCTGAATTTTGGACTCGGCTGGTGACAAAATGTTCCTAACACACCCCCTGCACAACTCCACCGGGGAAGGTGCCAGACGGGAGTTCTCCTGGTAGTTTTTACATTGCTCCGGTAGGCATCTGAAAGACACCACAAAAGTTGTTCTACCTGCTTTCTGGGCTGAGATGGGGAACCGCTGAATTTTGGACTCGGCCGGTGACAAAATGTTCCAAACACACCCCATGCACAACTCCACTAGCGAAGGTGCCAGACAGGAGTTCTCCTGGTAGTTTTTACACTACCTTGGTAGGCACCTGAAAGGCACCACAAAAGTTGTTCTACCTGCTTTCTGGGCTGAGATGGGGAACCGCTGAATTTTGGACTCGGCCGGTGACAAAATGTTCCAAACACACCCCATGCACAACTCCACCGGGGAAGGTGCCAGGCAGGAGTTCTCTTGGTAGTTTTTACACTACCTTGGTAGGCATTTGAAAGGCACCACAAAAGTTGTTCTACCTGCTTTCTGGGCTGAGATGGGGAACCGCTGAATTTTTGGACTCGGCTGGTGACAAAATATTCCGAACACAGCCCATGCACAACTCCACCGGGGAAGGTGCCAGACAGGAGTTCTCCTGTAGTTTTTACATTGCTCCGGTAGGCAGCTGAAAGACACCACAAAAGTTGTTCTACCTGCTTTCTGGGCTGAGATGGGGAAACGCTGAATTTTGGACTCGGCCGGTGACAAAATGTTCCAAACACACCCCATGCACAACTCCACCGGGGAAGGTGCCAGACAGGAGTTCTCTTAATAGTTTTTACACTACCTTGGTAGGCAGCTAAAAGGCACCACAAAAGTTGTTCTACCTGCTTTCTGGGCTGAGATGGGGAACCGCTGAATTTTGGAGTCGGCCGGTGACAAAATGTTCCAAACACACCCCATGCACAACTCCACTAGCGAAGGTTCCAGGGACGAGCTCTGTTGGTAGTTTTTACATTGCTCCGGTAGGCATCAAAAGGACACCACAAAAGTTGTTCTACCTGCTTTCTGGGCTGAGATGGGGAATCGCTGAATTTTGGACTCGGCCGGTGACAAAATGTTCCAAAGACACCCCATGCACAACTCCACCGGGGAAGGTGCCAGGCAGGAGTTCTCTTGGTAGTTTTTACACTACCTTGGTAGGCATTTGAAAGGCACCACAAAAGTTGTTCTACCTGCTTTCTGGGCTGAGATGGGGAACCGCTGAATTTTGGACTCGGCTGGTGACAAAATGTTCCAAACACACCCCCTGCACAACTCCACCGGGGAAGGTGCCAGACAGGAGTTCTCCTGGTAGTTTTTACATTGCTCCGGTAGGCATCTGAAAGACACCACAAAAGTTGTTCTACCTGCTTTCTGGGCTGAGATGGGGAACCGCTGAATTTTGGACTCGGCCAGTGACAAAATGTTCCAAAGACACCCCATGCACAACTCCACCGGGGAAGGTGCCAGACAGGAGTTCTCTTAGTAGTTTTTACACTACCTTGGTAGGCACCTGAAAGGCACCACAAAAGTTGTTCTACCTGCTTTCTGGGCTGAGATGGGGAACCGCTGAATTTTGGAGTCGCCCGGTGAAAAAATGTTCCAAAGACACCCCATGCACAACTCCACCGGGGAAGGTGCCAGACAGGAGTTCTCTTGGTAGTTTTTACACTACCTTGGTAGGCAGCTGAAAGGCACCACAAAAGTTGTTCTACCTGCTTTCTGGGCTGAGATGGGGAACCGCTGAATTTTTGGACTCGGCTGGTGACAAAATGTTCCGAACACACCCCATGCACAACTCCACCGGGGAAGGTGCCAGACAGGAGTTCTCCTGGTAGTTTTTACATTGCTCCGGTAGGCAGCTGAAAGACACCACAAAAGTTGTTCTACCTGCTTTCTGGGCTGAGATGGGGAACCGCTGAATTTTGGAGTCGGCCGGTGACAAAATGTTCCAAACACACCCCCTGCACAACTCCACCGGGGAAGGTGCCAGACAGGAGTTCTCTTGGTAGTTTTTACACTACCTTGGTAGGCATCTAAAAGACACCACAAAAGTTGTTCTACCTGCTTTCTGGGCTGAGATGGGGAACCGCTGAATTTTGGACTCGGCTGGTGACAAAATGTTCCAAACACACCCCCTGCACAACTCCACCGGGGAAGGTGCCAGACAGGAGTTCTCCTGGTAGTTTTTACATTGCTCCGGTAGGCATCTGAAAGACACCACAAAAGTTGTTCTACCTGCTTTCTGGGCTGAGATGGGGAACCGCTGAATTTTGGAGTCGGCCGGTGACAAAATGTTCCAAACACACCCCATGCACAACTCCACTAGCGAAGGTGCCAGGGACGAGCTCTGTTGGTAGTTTTTACATTGCTCCGGTAGGCATCAAAAGGACACCACAAAAGTTGTTCTACCTGCTTTCTGGGCTGAGATGGGGAATCGCTGAATTTTGGACTCAGCCGGTGACAAAATGTTCCAAAGACACCCCATGCACAACTCCACCGGGGAAGGTGCCAGGCAGGAGTTCTCTTGGTAGTTTTTACACTACCTTGGTAGGCATTTGAAAGGCACCACAAAAGTTGTTCTACCTGCTTTCTGGGCTGAGATGGGGAACCGCTGAATTTTGGAGTCGGCTGGTGACAAAATGTTCCAAACACACCCCATGCACAACTCCACCGGGGAAGGTGCCAGACAGGAGTTCTCCTGGTAGTTTTTACATTGCTCCGGTAGGCATCTGAAAGACACCACAAAAGTTGTTCTACCTGCTTTCTGGGCTGAGATGGGGAACCGCTGAATTTTGGAGTCGGCCAGTGACAAAATGTTCCAAAGACACCCCATGCACAACTCCACCGGGGAAGGTGCCAGACAGGAGTTCTCTTAGTAGTTTTTACACTACCTTGGTAGGCACCTGAAAGGCACCACAAAAGTTGTTCTACCTGCTTTCTGGGCTGAGATGGGGAACCGCTGAATTTTGGAGTCGCCCGGTGACAAAATGTTCCAAAGACACCCCCTGCACAACTCCACCGGGGAAGGTGCCAGGCAGGAGTTCTCCTGGTAGTTTTTACATTGCTCCGGTAGGCATCTGAAAGACACCACAAAAGTTGTTCTACCTGCTTTCTGGGCTGAGATGGGGAACCGCTGAATTTTGGACTCGGCCGGTGACAAAATGTTCCAAACACACCCCATGCACAACTCCACTAGCGAAGGTGCCAGACAGGAGTTCTCCTGGTAGTTTTTACACTACCTTGGTAGGCACCTGAAAGGCACCACAAAAGTTGTTCTACCTGCTTTCTGGGCTGAGATGGGGAACCGCTGAATTTTGGACTCGGCCGGTGACAAAATGTTCCAAACACACCCCATGAACAACTCCACCGGGGAAGGTGCCAGGCAGGAGTTCTCTTGGTAGTTTTTACACTACCTTGGTAGGCATTTGAAAGGCACCACAAAAGTTGTTCTACCTGCTTTCTGGGCTGAGATGGGGAACCGCTGAATTTTTGGACTCGGCTGGTGACAAAATATTCCGAACACAGCCCATGCACAACTCCACCGGGGAAGGTGCCAGACAGGAGTTCTCCTGTAGTTTTTACATTGCTCCGGTAGGCAGCTGAAAGACACCACAAAAGTTGTTCTACCTGCTTTCTGGGCTGAGATGGGGAAACGCTGAATTTTGGACTCGGCCGGTGACAAAATGTTCCAAACACACCCCATGCACAACTCCACCGGGGAAGGTGCCAGACAGGAGTTCTCTTAATAGTTTTTACACTACCTTGGTAGGCAGCTAAAAGGCACCACAAAAGTTGTTCTACCTGCTTTCTGGGCTGAGATGGGGAACCGCTGAATTTTGGAGTCGGCCGGTGACAAAATGTTCCAAACACACCCCATGCACAACTCCACTAGCGAAGGTTCCAGGGACGAGCTCTGTTGGTAGTTTTTACATTGCTCCGGTAGGCATCAAAAGGACACCACAAAAGTTGTTCTACCTGCTTTCTGGGCTGAGATGGGGAATCGCTGAATTTTGGACTCGGCCGGTGACAAAATGTTCCAAAGACACCCCATGCACAACTCCACCGGGGAAGGTGCCAGGCAGGAGTTCTCTTGGTAGTTTTTACACTACCTTGGTAGGCATTTGAAAGGCACCACAAAAGTTGTTCTACCTGCTTTCTGGGCTGAGATGGGGAACCGCTGAATTTTGGACTCGGCTGGTGACAAAATGTTCCAAACACACCCCCTGCACAACTCCACCGGGGAAGGTGCCAGACAGGAGTTCTCCTGGTAGTTTTTACATTGCTCCGGTAGGCATCTGAAAGACACCACAAAAGTTGTTCTACCTGCTTTCTGGGCTGAGATGGGGAACCGCTGAATTTTGGACTCGGCCAGTGACAAAATGTTCCAAAGACACCCCATGCACAACTCCACCGGGGAAGGTGCCAGACAGGAGTTCTCTTAGTAGTTTTTACACTACCTTGGTAGGCACCTGAAAGGCACCACAAAAGTTGTTCTACCTGCTTTCTGGGCTGAGATGGGGAACCGCTGAATTTTGGAGTCGCCCGGTGAAAAAATGTTCCAAAGACACCCCATGCACAACTCCACCGGGGAAGGTGCCAGGCAGGAGTTCTCTTGGTAGTTTTTACACTACCTTGGTAGGCAGCTGAAAGGCACCACAAAAGTTGTTCTACCTGCTTTCTGGGCTGAGATGGGGAACCGCTGAATTTTTGGACTCGGCTGGTGACAAAATGTTCCGAACACACCCCATGCACAACTCCACCGGGGAAGGTGCCAGACAGGAGTTCTCCTGGTAGTTTTTACATTGCTCCGGTAGGCAGCTGAAAGACACCACAAAAGTTGTTCTACCTGCTTTCTGGGCTGAGATGGGGAACCGCTGAATTTTGGAGTCGGCCGGTGACAAAATGTTCCAAACACACCCCCTGCACAACTCCACCGGGGAAGGTGCCAGACAGGAGTTCTCTTGGTAGTTTTTACACTACCTTGGTAGGCATCTAAAAGACACCACAAAAGTTGTTCTACCTGCTTTCTGGGCTGAGATGGGGAACCGCTGAATTTTGGACTCGGCTGGTGACAAAATGTTCCAAACACACCCCCTGCACAACTCCACCGGGGAAGGTGCCAGACAGGAGTTCTCCTGGTAGTTTTTACATTGCTCCGGTAGGCATCTGAAAGACACCACAAAAGTTGTTCTACCTGCTTTCTGGGCTGAGATGGGGAACAGCTGAATTTTGGAGTCGGCTGGTGACAAAATGTTCCAAAGACACCCCCTGCACAACTCCACCGGGGAAGGTGCCAGGCAGGAGTTCTCCTGGTAGTTTTTACATTGCTCTGGTAGGCATCTGAAAGACACCACAAAAGTTGTTCTACCTGCTTTCTGGGCTGAGATGGGGAACCGCTGAATTTTGGAGTCGGCTGGTGACAAAATGTTCCAAAGACACCCCATGCACAACTCCACCGGGGAAGGTGCCAGACAGGAGTTCTCCTGGTAGTTTTTACACTACCTTGGTAGGCAGCTGAAAGGCACCACAAAAGTTGTTCTACCTGCTTTCTGGGCTGAGATGGGGAACCGCTGAATTTTGGACTCGGCCGGTGACAAAATGTTCCAAACACACCCCATGCACAACTCCACCGGGGAAGGTGCCAGACAGGAGTTCTCTTAGTAGTTTTTACAGTACCTTGGTAGGCATCTGAAAGACACCACAAAAGTTGTTCTACCTGCTTTCTGGGCTGAGATGGGGAAACGCTGAATTTTGGACTCGGCTGGTGACAAAATGTTCCAAACACACCCCCTGCACAACTCCACCGGGGAAGGTGCCAGACGGGAGTTCTCCTGGTAGTTTTTACATTGCTCCGGTAGGCATCTGAAAGACACCACAAAAGTTGTTCTATCTGCTTTCTGGGCTGAGATGGGGAATCGCTGAATTTTGGAGTCGGCCGGTGACAAAATGTTCCAAAGACACCCCATGCACAACTCCACCGGGGAAGGTGCCAGACAGGAGTTCTCCTGGTAGTTTTTACATTGCTCCGGTAGGCATCTGAAAGACACCACAAAAGTTGTTCTACCTGCTTTCTGGGCTGAGATGGGGAACCGCTGAATTTTGGACTCGGCCGGTGACAAAATGTTCCAAACACACCCCATGCACAACTCCACTAGCGAAGGTGCCAGACAGGAGTTCTCCTGGTAGTTTTTACACTACCTTGGTAGGCAGCTGAAAGGCACCACAAAAGTTGTTCTACCTGCTTTCTGGGCTGAGATGGGGAACCGCTGAATTTTGGAGTCGGCCGGTGACAAAATGTTCCAAACACACCCCATGCACAACTCCACCGGGGAAGGTGCCAGGCAGGAGTTCTCTTGGTAGTTTTTACACTACCTTGGTAGGCATTTGAAAGGCACCACAAAAGTTGTTCTACCTGCTTTCTGGGCTGAGATGGGGAACCGCTGAATTTTTGGACTCGGCTGGTGACAAAATATTCCGAACACAGCCCATGCACAACTCCACCGGGGAAGGTGCCAGACAGGAGTTCTCCTGTAGTTTTTACATTGCTCCGGTAGGCAGCTGAAAGACACCACAAAAGTTGTTCTACCTGCTTTCTGGGCTGAGATGGGGAAACGCTGAATTTTGGACTCGGCCGGTGACAAAATGTTCCAAAGACACCCCATGCACAACTCCACCGGGGAAGGTGCCAGACAGGAGTTCTCTTAATAGTTTTTACACTACCTTGGTAGGCAGCTAAAAGGCACCACAAAAGTTGTTCTACCTGCTTTCTGGGCTGAGATGGGGAACCGCTGAATTTTGGAGTCGCCCGGTGACAAAATGTTCCAAACACACCCCATGCACAACTCCACCGGGGAAGGTGCCAGGCAGGAGTTCTCTTGGTAGTTTTTACACTACCTTGGTAGGCATTTGAAAGGCACCACAAAAGTTGTTCTACCTGCTTTCTGGGCTGAGATGGGGAACCGCTGAATTTTGGAGTCGGCCGGTGACAAAATGTTCCAAACACACCCCCTGCACAACTCCACCGGGGAAGGTGCCAGACAAGCGTTCTCTTAGTAGTTTTTACACTACCTTGGTAGGCATCTAAAAGACACCACAAAAGTTGTTCTACCTGCTTTCTGGGCTGAGATGGGGAACCGCTGAATTTTGGACTCGGCCAGTGACAAAATGTTCCAAAGACACCCCATGCACAACTCCACCGGGGAAGGTGCCAGACAGGAGTTCTCTTAGTAGTTTTTACACTACCTTGGTAGGCACCTGAAAGGCACCACAAAAGTTGTTCTACCTGCTTTCTGGGCTGAGATGGGGAACCGCTGAATTTTGGAGTCGCCCGGTGACAAAATGTTCCAAAGACACCCCATGCACAACTCCACCGGGGAAGGTGCCAGGCAGGAGTTCTCTTGGTAGTTTTTACACTACCTTGGTAGGCATCTGAAAGACACCACAAAAGTTGTTCTACCTGCTTTCTGGGCTGAGATGGGGAACCGCTGAATTTTTGGACTCGGCTGGTGACAAAATGTTCCGAACACACCCCATGCACAACTCCACCGGGGAAGGTGCCAGACAGGAGTTCTCCTGGTAGTTTTTACATTGCTCCGGTAGGCATCTGAAAGACACCACAAAAGTTGTTCTACCTGCTTTCTGGGCTGAGATGGGGAACCGCTGAATTTTGGAGTCGGCCGGTGACAAAATGTTCCAAAGACACCCCATGCACAACTCCACCGGGGAATGTGCCAGACAAGCGTTCTCTTGATAGTTTTTACACTACCTTGGTAGGCATCTGAAAGACACCACAAAAGTTGTTCTACCTGCTTTCTGGGCTGAGATGGGGAACCGCTGAATTTTGGACTCGGCCGGTGACAAAATGTTCCAAAGACACCCCCTGCACAACTCCACCGGGGAAGGTGCCAGACAGGAGTTCTCTTAGTAGTTTTTACACTACCTTGGTAGGCATCTGAAAGACACCAAAAAAGTTGATCTACCTGCTTTCTGGGCTGAGATGGGGAACCGCTGAATTTTGGACTCGGCTGGTGACAAAATGTTCCAAACACACCCCCTGCACAACTCCACCGGGGAAGGTGCCAGACGGGAGTTCTCCTGGTAGTTTTTACATTGCTCCGGTAGGCATCTGAAAGACACCACAAAAGTTGTTCTACCTGCTTTCTGGGCTGAGATGGGGAACCGCTGAATTTTGGACTCGGCCGGTGACAAAATGTTCCAAACACACCCCCTGCACAACTATACCGGGGAAGGTGCCAGACAGGAGTTCTCCTGGTAGTTTTTACATTGCTCCGGTAGGCATCTAAAAGACACCACAAAAGATGTTCTACCTGCTTTCTGGGCTGAGATGGGGAACCGCTGAATTTTGGAGTCGGCCGGTGACAAAATGTTCCAAACACACCCCCTGCACAACTCCACCGGCGAAGGTGCCAGACAGGAGTTCTCCTGGTAGTTTTTACACTACCTTGGTAGGCACCTGAAAGGCACCACAAAAGTTGTTCTACCTGCTTTCTGGGCTGAGATGGGGAATCGCTGAATTTTGGACTCGGCCGGTGACAAAATGTTCCAAAGACACCCCATGCACAACTCCACCGGGGAAGGTGCCAGGCAGGAGTTCTCCTGGTAGTTTTTACATTGCTCCGGTAGGCATCTGAAAGACACCACAAAAGTTGTTCTACCTGCTTTCTGGGCTGAGATGGGGAACCGCTGAATTTTGGAGTCGCCCGGTGACAAAATGTTCCAAACACACCCCATGCACAACTCCACCGGGGAAGGTGCCAGACAAGCGTTCTCTTAGTAGTTTTTACACTACCTTGGTAGGCATCTAGAAGACACCACAAAAGTTGTTCTACCTGCTTTCTGGGCTGAGATGGGGAACAGCTGAATATTGGACTCGGCTGGTGACAAAATATTACGAACACACCCCATGCACAACTCCACCGGGGAAGGTGCCAGACAGGAGTTCTCCTGGTAGTTTTTACACTACCTTGGTAGGCAGCTGAAAGGCACCACAAAAGTTGTTCTACCTGCTTTCTGGGCTGAGATGGGGAACCGCTGAATTTTGGACTCGGCCGGTGACAAAATGTTCCAAACACACCCCATGCACAACTCCACCGGGGAAGGTGCCAGGCAGGAGTTCTCTTAATAGTTTTTACACTACCTTGGTAGGCAGCTAAAAGGCACCACAAAAGTTGTTCTACCTGCTTTCTGGGCTGAGATGGGGAACCGCTGAATTTTGGACTCGGCCGGTGACAAAATGTTCCAAACACACCCCATGCACAACTCCACTAGCGAAGGTGCCAGGGACGAGCTCTGTTGGTAGTTTTTTACATTGCTCCGGTAGGCATCAAAAGGACACCACAAAAGTTGTTCTACCTGCTTTCTGGGCTGAGATGGGGAACCGCTGAATTTTGGAGTCGCCCGGTGACAAAATGTTCCAAAGACACCCCATGCACAACTCCACCGGGGAAGGTGCCAGGCAGGAGTTCTCTTGGTAGTTTTTACACTACCTTGGTAGGCAGCTGAAAGACACCACAAAAGTTGTTCTACCTGCTTTCTGGGCTGAGATGGGGAACCGCTGAATTTTTGGAGTCGGCTGGTGACAAAATGTTCCGAACACACCCCATGCACAACTCCACCGGGGAAGGTGCCAGACAGGAGTTCTCCTGGTAGTTTTTACATTGCTCCGGTAGGCATCTGAAAGACACCACAAAAGTTGTTCTACCTGCTTTCTGGGCTGAGATGGGGAACCGCTGAATTTTGGACTCGGCCGGTGACAAAATGTTCCAAAGACACCCCATGCACAACTCCACCGGGGAAGGTGCCAGACAAGCGTTCTCTTGATAGTTTTTACACTACCTTGGTAGGCAGCTGAAAGACACCACAAAAGTTGTTCTACCTGCTTTCTGGGCTGAGATGGGGAACCGCTGAATTTTGGACTCGGCCGGTGACAAAATGTTCCAAACACACCCCCTGCACAACTCCACCGGGGAAGGTGCCAGACAGGAGTTCTCCTGGTAGTTTTTACATTGCTCCGGTAGGCATCTGAAAGACACCACAAAAGTTGTTCTACCTGCTTTCTGGGCTAAGATGGGGAACCGCTGAATTTTGGAGTCGCCCGGTGACAAAATGTTCCAAACACACCCCATGCACAACTCCACTAGCGAAGGTGCCAGACGGGAGTTCTCCTGGTAGTTTTTACATTGCTCCGGTAGGCATCTGAAAGACACCACAAAAGTTGTTCTACCTGCTTTCTGGGCTGAGATGGGGAACCGCTGAATTTTGGACTCGGCCGGTGACAAAATGTTCCAAACACACCCCATGCACAACTCCACCGGGGAAGGTGCCAGACAGGAGTTCTCCTGGTAGTTTTTACATTGCTCCGGTAGGCATCTAAAAGACACCACAAAAGATGTTCTACCTGCTTTCTGGGCTGAGATGGGGAACCGCTGAATTTTGGAGTCGGCCGGTGACAAAATGTTCCAAACACACCCCCTGCACAACTCCACCGGGGAAGGTGCCAGACAGGAGTTCTCCTGGTAGTTTTTACACTACCTTGGTAGGCACCTGAAAGGCACCACAAAAGTTGTTCTACCTGCTTTCTGGGCTGAGATGGGGAATCGCTGAATTTTGGACTCGGCCGGTGACAAAATGTTCCAAAGACACCCCATGCACAACTCCACCGGGGAAGGTGCCAGGCAGGAGTTCTCCTGGTAGTTTTTACATTGCTCCGGTAGGCATCTGAAAGACACCACAAAAGTTGTTCTACCTGCTTTCTGGGCTGAGATGGGGAACCGCTGAATTTTGGACTCGGCCGGTGACAAAATGTTCCAAACACACCCCCTGCACAACTCCACCGGGGAAGGTGCCAGGCAGGAGTTCTCTTAGTAGTTTTTACACTACCTTGGTAGGCAGCTGAAAGGCACCACAAAAGTTGTTCTACCTGCTTTCTGGGCTGAGATGGGGAACCGCTGAATTTTGGACTCGGCCGGTGACAAAATGTTCCAAAGACACCCCATGCACAACTCCACCGGGGAATGTGCCAGACAAGCGTTCTCTTGATAGTTTTTACACTACCTTGGTAGGCATCTGAAAGACACCACAAAAGTTGTTCTACCTGCTTTCTGGGCTGAGATGGGGAACCGCTGAATTTTGGACTCGGCCGGTGACAAAATGTTCCAAACACACCCCCTGCACAACTCCACCGGGGAAGGTGCCAGACAGGAGTTCTCTTAGTAGTTTTTACACTACCTTGGTAGGCATCTGAAAGACACCAAAAAAGTTGTTCTACCTGCTTTCTGGGCTGAGATGGGGAACCGCTGAATTTTGGACTCGGCTGGTGACAAAATGTTCCAAACACACCCCCTGCACAACTCCACCGGGGAAGGTGCCAGACGGGAGTTCTCCTGGTAGTTTTTACATTGCTCCGGTAGGCATCTGAAAGACACCACAAAAGTTGTTCTACCTGCTTTCTGGGCTGAGATGGGGAACCGCTGAATTTTGGACTCGGCCGGTGACAAAATGTTCCAAACACACCCCCTGCACAACTATACCGGGGAAGGTGCCAGACAGGAGTTCTCCTGGTAGTTTTTACATTGCTCCGGTAGGCATCTAAAAAACACCACAAAAGATGTTCTACCTGCTTTCTGGGCTGAGATGGGGAACCGCTGAATTTTGGAGTCGGCCGGTGACAAAATGTTCCAAACACACCCCCTGCACAACTCCACCGGCGAAGGTGCCAGACAGGAGTTCTCCTGGTAGTTTTTACACTACCTTGGTAGGCACCTGAAAGGCACCACAAAAGTTGTTCTACCTGCTTTCTGGGCTGAGATGGGGAATCGCTGAATTTTGGACTCGGCCGGTGACAAAATGTTCCAAAGACACCCCATGCACAACTCCACCGGGGAAGGTGCCAGGCAGGAGTTCTCCTGGTAGTTTTTACATTGCTCCGGTAGGCATCTGAAAGACACCACAAAAGTTGTTCTACCTGCTTTCTGGGCTGAGATGGGGAACCGCTGAATTTTGGAGTCGCCCGGTGACAAAATGTTCCAAACACACCCCATGCACAACTCCACCGGGGAAGGTGCCAGACAAGCGTTCTCTTAGTAGTTTTTACACTACCTTGGTAGGCATCTAGAAGACACCACAAAAGTTGTTCTACCTGCTTTCTGGGCTGAGATGGGGAACAGCTGAATTTTGGACTCGGCTGGTGACAAAATATTACGAACACACCCCATGCACAACTCCACCGGGGAAGGTGCCAGACAGGAGTTCTCCTGGTAGTTTTTACACTACCTTGGTAGGCAGCTGAAAGGCACCACAAAAGTTGTTCTACCTGCTTTCTGGGCTGAGATGGGGAACCGCTGAATTTTGGACTCGGCCGGTGACAAAATGTTCCAAACACACCCCATGCACAACTCCACCGGGGAAGGTGCCAGGCAGGAGTTCTCTTAATAGTTTTTACACTACCTTGGTAGGCAGCTAAAAGGCACCACAAAAGTTGTTCTACCTGCTTTCTGGGCTGAGATGGGGAACCGCTGAATTTTGGACTCGGCCGGCGACAAAATGTTCCAAACACACCCCATGCACAACTCCACTAGCGAAGGTGCCAGGGACGAGCTCTGTTGGTAGTTTTTACATTGCTCCGGTAGGCATCAAAAGGACACCACAAAAGTTGTTCTACCTGCTTTCTGGGCTGAGATGGGGAACCGCTGAATTTTGGACTCGGCCGGTGACAAAATGTTCCAAACACACCCCATGCACAACTCCACCGGGGAAGGTGCCAGGCAGGAGTTCTCTTGGTAGTTTTTACACTACCTTGGTAGGCAGCTGAAAGACACCACAAAAGTTGTTCTACCTGCTTTCTGGGCTGAGATGGGGAACCGCTGAATTTTTGGACTCGGCTGGTGACAAAATGTTCCGAACACACCCCATGCACAACTCCACCGGGGAAGGTGCCAGACAGGAGTTCTCCTGGTAGTTTTTACATTGCTCCGGTAGGCATCTGAAAGACACCACAAAAGTTGTTCTACCTGCTTTCTGGGCTGAGATGGGGAACCGCTGAATTTTGGACTCGGCCGGTGACAAAATGTTCCAAAGACACCCCATGCACAACTCCACCGGGGAATGTGCCAGACAAGCGTTCTCTTGATAGTTTTTACACTACCTTGGTAGGCATCTGAAAGACACCACAAAAGTTGTTCTACCTGCTTTCTGGGCTGAGATGGGGAACCGCTGAATTTTGGACTCGGCCGGTGACAAAATGTTCCAAAGACACCCCCTGCACAACTCCACCGGGGAAGGTGCCAGACAGGAGTTCTCTTAGTAGTTTTTACACTACCTTGGTAGGCATCTGAAAGACACCACAAAAGTTGTTCTACCTGCTTTCTGGGCTGAGATGGGGAACCGCTGAATTTTGGACTCGGCTGGTGACAAAATGTTCCAAACACACCCCCTGCACAACTCCACCGGGGAAGGTGCCAGACGGGAGTTCTCCTGGTAGTTTTTACATTGCTCCGGTAGGCATCTGAAAGACACCACAAAAGTTGTTCTACCTGCTTTCTGGGCTGAGATGGGGAACCGCTGAATTTTGGACTCGGCCGGTGACAAAATGTTCCAAACACACCCCCTGCACAACTATACCGGGGAAGGTGCCAGACAGGAGTTCTCCTGGTAGTTTTTACATTGCTCCGGTAGGCATCTAAAAGACACCACAAAAGATGTTCTACCTGCTTTCTGGGCTGAGATGGGGAACCGCTGAATTTTGGAGTCGGCCGGTGACAAAATGTTCCAAACACACCCCCTGCACAACTCCACCGGGGAAGGTGCCAGACAGGAGTTCTCCTGGTAGTTTTTACACTACCTTGGTAGGCACCTGAAAGGCACCACAAAAGTTGTTCTACCTGCTTTCTGGGCTGAGATGGGGAATCGCTGAATTTTGGACTCGGCCGGTGACAAAATGTTCCAAAGACACCCCATGCACAACTCCACCGGGGAAGGTGCCAGGCAGGAGTTCTCCTGGTAGTTTTTACATTGCTCCGGTAGGCATCTGAAAGACACCACAAAAGTTGTTCTACCTGCTTTCTGGGCTGAGATGGGGAACCGCTGAATTTTGGACTCGGCCGGTGACAAAATGTTCCAAACACACCCCCTGCACAACTCCACCGGGGAAGGTGCCAGGCAGGAGTTCTCTTAGTAGTTTTTACACTACCTTGGTAGGCAGCTGAAAGGCACCACAAAAGTTGTTCTACCTGCTTTCTGGGCTGAGATGGGGAACCGCTGAATTTTGGAGTCGGCCGGTGACAAAATGTTCCAAACACACCCCATGCACAACTCCACTAGCGAAGGTGCCAGACAGGAGTTCTCCTGGTAGTTTTTACACTACCTTGGTAGGCACCTGAAAGGCACCACAAAAGTTGTTCTACCTGCTTTCTGGGCTGAGATGGGGAACCGCTGAATTTTGGAGTCGCCCGGTGACAAAATGTTCCAAACACACCCCATGCACAACTCCACCGGGGAAGGTGCCAGACAAGCGTTCTCTTAGTAGTTTTTACACTACCTTGGTAGGCATCTAGAAGGCACCACAAAAGTTGTTCTACCTGCTTTCTGGGCTGAGATGGGGATCCGCTGAATTTTGGAGTCGGCTGGTGACAAAATGTTCCAAACACACCCCATGCACAACTCCACCGGGGAAGGTGCCAGACAGGAGTTCTCCTGGTAGTTTTTACATTGCTCCGGTAGGCATCTGAAAGACACCACAAAAGCTGTTCTACCTGCTTTCTGGGCTGAGATGGGGAACCGCTGAATTTTTGGACTCGGCTGGTGACAAAATGTTCCGAACACACCCCATGCACAACTCCACCGGGGAAGGTGCCAGACAGGAGTTCTCCTGGTAGTTTTTACATTGCTCCGGTAGGCAGCTGAAAGACACCACAAAAGTTGTTCTACCTGCTTTCTGGGCTGAGATGGGGAACCGCTGAATTTTGGACTCGGCCGGTGACAAAATGTTCCGAACACACCCCATGCACAACTCCACCGGGGAAGGTGCCAGACAAGCGTTCTCTTGATAGTTTTTACACTACCTTGGTAGGCATCTGAAAGACACCACAAAAGTTGTTCTACCTGCTTTCTGGGCTGAGATGGGGAACCGCTGAATTTTGGACTCGGCCGGTGACAAAATGTTCCAAAGACACCCCCTGCACAACTCCACCGGGGAAGGTGCCAGACAGGAGTTCTCTTAGTAGTTTTTACACTACCTTGGTAGGCATCTGAAAGACACCAAAAAAGTTGTTCTACCTGCTTTCTGGGCTGAGATGGGGAACCGCTGAATTTTGGACTCGGCTGGTGACAAAATGTTCCAAACACACCCCCTGCACAACTCCACCGGGGAAGGTGCCAGACAGGAGTTCTCCTGGTAGTTTTTACATTGCTCCGGTAGGCATCTGAAAGACACCACAAAAGTTGTTCTATCTGCTTTCTGGGCTGAGATGGGGAACAGCTGAATTTTGGAGTCGGCCGGTGACAAAATGTTCCAAAGACACCCCCTGCACAACTATACCGGGGAAGGTGCCAGACAGGAGTTCTCCTGGTAGTTTTTACATTGCTCCGGTAGGCATCTAAAAGACACCACAAAAGATGTTCTACCTGCTTTCTGGGCTGAGATGGGGAACCGCTGAATTTTGGAGTCGCCCGGTGACAAAATGTTCCAAAGACACCCCATGCACAACTCCACCGGGGAAGGTGCCAGGCAGGAGTTCTCTTGGTAGTTTTTACACTACCTTGGTAGGCAGCTGAAAGGCACCACAAAAGTTGTTCTACCTGCTTTCTGGGCTGAGATGGGGAATCGCTGAATTTTGGACTCGGCCGGTGACAAAATGTTCCAAAGACACCCCATGCACAACTCCACCGGGGAAGGTGCCAGGCAGGAGTTCTCCTGGTAGTTTTTACATTGCTCCGGTAGGCATCTGAAAGACACCACAAAAGTTGTTCTACCTGCTTTCTGGGCTGAGATGGGGAACCGCTGAATTTTGGACTCGGCCGGTGACAAAATGTTCCAAAGACACCCCCTGCACAACTCCACCGGGGAAGGTGCCAGACAGGAGTTCTCTTAGTAGTTTTTACACTACCTTGGTAGGCAGCTGAAAGGCACCACAAAAGTTGTTCTACCTGCTTTCTGGGCTGAGATGGGGAACCGCTGAATTTTGGAGTCGGCCGGTGACAAAATGTTCCAAACACACCCCATGCACAACTCCACTAGCGAAGGTGCCAGACAGGAGTTCTCCTGGTAGTTTTTACACTACCTTGGTAGGCACCTGAAAGGCACCACAAAAGTTGTTCTACCTGCTTTCTGGGCTGAGATGGGGAACCGCTGAATTTTGGACTCGGCCGGTGACAAAATGTTCCAAACACACCCCATGCACAACTCCACCGGGGAAGGTGCCAGGCAGGAGTTCTCTTGGTAGTTTTTACACTACCTTGGTAGGCAGCTGAAAGGCACCACAAAAGTTGTTCTACCTGCTTTCTGGGCTGAGATGGGGAACCGCTGAATTTTGGAGTCGGCCGGTGACAAAATGTTCCAAACACACCCCATGCACAACTCCACTAGCGAAGGTGCCAGACAGGAGTTCTCCTGGTAGTTTTTACACTACCTTGGTAGGCACCTGAAAGGCACCACAAAAGTTGTTCTACCTGCTTTCTGGGCTGAGATGGGGAACCGCTGAATTTTGGAGTCGCCCGGTGACAAAATGTTCCAAACACACCCCATGCACAACTCCACCGGGGAAGGTGCCAGGCAGGAGTTCTCCTGGTAGTTTTTACATTGCTCCGGTAGGCATCTGAAAGACACTACAAAAGTTGTTCTACCTGCTTTCTGGGCTGAGATGGGGAACCGCTGAATTTTGGACTCGGCTGGTGACAAAATGTTCCAAACACACCCCCTGCACAACTCCACCGGGGAAGGTGCCAGACGGGAGTTCTCCTGGTAGTTTTTACATTGCTCCGGTAGGCATCTGAAAGACACCACAAAAGTTGTTCTACCTGCTTTCTGGGCTGAGATGGGGAACCGCTGAATTTTGGACTCGGCCGGTGATAAAATGTTCCAAACACACCCCATGCACAACTCCACTAGCGAAGGTGCCAGGGACGAGCTCTGTTGGTAGTTTTTACATTGCTCCGGTAGGCATCAAAAGGATACCACAAAAGTTGTTCTACCTGCTTTCTGGGCTGAGATGGGGAATCGCTGAATTTTGGACTCGGCCGGTGACAAAATGTTCCAAAGACACCCCATGCACAACTCCACCGGGGAAGGTGCCAGGCAGGAGTTCTCTTGGTAGTTTTTACACTACCTTGGTAGGCATTTGAAAGGCACCACAAAAGTTGTTCTACCTGCTTTCTGGGCTGAGATGGGGATCCGCTGAATTTTGGAGTCGGCTGGTGACAAAATGTTCCAAACACACCCCATGCACAACTCCACCGGGGAAGGTGCCAGACAGGAGTTCTCCTGGTAGTTTTTACATTGCTCCGGTAGGCATCTGAAAGACACCACAAAAGCTGTTCTACCTGCTTTCTGGGCTGAGATGGGGAACCGCTGAATTTTTGGACTCGGCTGGTGACAAAATGTTCCGAACACACCCCATGCACAACTCCACCGGGGAAGGTGCCAGACAGGAGTTCTCCTGGTAGTTTTTACATTGCTCCGGTAGGCAGCTGAAAGACACCACAAAAGTTGTTCTACCTGCTTTCTGGGCTGAGATGGGGAACCGCTGAATTTTGGACTCGGCCGGTGACAAAATGTTCCGAACACACCCCATGCACAACTCCACCGGGGAAGGTGCCAGACAAGCGTTCTCTTGATAGTTTTTACACTACCTTGGTAGGCATCTGAAAGACACCACAAAAGTTGTTCTACCTGCTTTCTGGGCTGAGATGGGGAACCGCTGAATTTTGGACTCAGCCGGTGACAAAATGTTCCAAAGACACCCCCTGCACAACTCCACCGGGGAAGGTGCCAGACAGGAGTTCTCTTAGTAGTTTTTACACTACCTTGGTAGGCATCTGAAAGACACCAAAAAAGTTGTTCTACCTGCTTTCTGGGCTGAGATGGGGAACCGCTGAATTTTGGACTCGGCTGGTGACAAAATGTTCCAAACACACCCCCTGCACAACTCCACCGGGGAAGGTGCCAGACAGGAGTTCTCCTGGTAGTTTTTACATTGCTCCGGTAGGCATCTGAAAGACACCACAAAAGTTGTTCTATCTGCTTTCTGGGCTGAGATGGGGAACAGCTGAATTTTGGAGTCGGCCGGTGACAAAATGTTCCAAAGACACCCCCTGCACAACTCCACCGGGGAAGGTGCCAGACAGGAGTTCTCTTAGTAGTTTTTACACTACCTTGGTAGGCATCTGAAAGACACCAAAAAAGTTGTTCTACCTGCTTTCTGGGCTGAGATGGGGAACCGCTGAATTTTGGACTCGGCTGGTGACAAAATGTTCCAAACACACCCCCTGCACAACTCCACCGGGGAAGGTGCCAGACAGGAGTTCTCCTGGTAGTTTTTACATTGCTCCGGTAGGCATCTGAAAGACACCACAAAAGTTGTTCTATCTGCTTTCTGGGCTGAGATGGGGAACAGCTGAATTTTGGAGTCGGCCGGTGACAAAATGTTCCAAAGACACCCCCTGCACAACTATACCGGGGAAGGTGCCAGACAGGAGTTCTCCTGGTAGTTTTTACATTGCTCCGGTAGGCATCTAAAAGACACCACAAAAGATGTTCTACCTGCTTTCTGGGCTGAGATGGGGAACCGCTGAATTTTGGAGTCGCCCGGTGACAAAATGTTCCAAAGACACCCCATGCACAACTCCACCGGGGAAGGTGCCAGGCAGGAGTTCTCTTGGTAGTTTTTACACTACCTTGGTAGGCAGCTGAAAGGCACCACAAAAGTTGTTCTACCTGCTTTCTGGGCTGAGATGGGGAATCGCTGAATTTTGGACTCGGCCGGTGACAAAATGTTCCAAAGACACCCCATGCACAACTCCACCGGGGAAGGTGCCAGGCAGGAGTTCTCCTGGTAGTTTTTACATTGCTCCGGTAGGCATCTGAAAGACACCACAAAAGTTGTTCTACCTGCTTTCTGGGCTGAGATGGGGAACCGCTGAATTTTGGACTCGGCCGGTGACAAAATGTTCCAAAGACACCCCCTGCACAACTCCACCGGGGAAGGTGCCAGACAGGAGTTCTCTTAGTAGTTTTTACACTACCTTGGTAGGCAGCTGAAAGGCACCACAAAAGTTGTTCTACCTGCTTTCTGGGCTGAGATGGGGAACCGCTGAATTTTGGAGTCGGCCGGTGACAAAATGTTCCAAACACACCCCATGCACAACTCCACTAGCGAAGGTGCCAGACAGGAGTTCTCCTGGTAGTTTTTACACTACCTTGGTAGGCACCTGAAAGGCACCACAAAAGTTGTTCTACCTGCTTTCTGGGCTGAGATGGGGAACCGCTGAATTTTGGACTCGGCCGGTGACAAAATGTTCCAAACACACCCCATGCACAACTCCACCGGGGAAGGTGCCAGGCAGGAGTTCTCTTGGTAGTTTTTACACTACCTTGGTAGGCAGCTGAAAGGCACCACAAAAGTTGTTCTACCTGCTTTCTGGGCTGAGATGGGGAACCGCTGAATTTTGGAGTCGGCCGGTGACAAAATGTTCCAAACACACCCCATGCACAACTCCACTAGCGAAGGTGCCAGACAGGAGTTCTCCTGGTAGTTTTTACACTACCTTGGTAGGCACCTGAAAGGCACCACAAAAGTTGTTCTACCTGCTTTCTGGGCTGAGATGGGGAACCGCTGAATTTTGGAGTCGCCCGGTGACAAAATGTTCCAAACACACCCCATGCACAACTCCACCGGGGAAGGTGCCAGGCAGGAGTTCTCTTGGTAGTTTTTACACTACCTTGGTAGGCAGCTGAAAGGCACCACAAAAGTTGTTCTACCTGCTTTCTGAGCTGAGATGGGGAACCGCTGAATTTTTGGACTCGGCTGGTGACAAAATATTACGAACACACCCCATGCACAACTCCACCGGGGAAGGTGCCAGACAGGAGTTCTCCTGTAGTTTTTACATTGCTCCGGTAGGCATCTGAAAGACACCACAAAAGTTGTTCTACCTGCTTTCTGGGCTGAGATGGGGAAACGCTGAATTTTGGAGTCGGCCGGTGACAAAATGTTCCAAACACACCCCATGCACAACTCCACCGGGGAAGGTGCCAGACAGGAGTTCTCCTGGTAGTTTTTACACTACCTTGGTAGGCACCTGAAAGGCACGACAAAAGTTGTTCTACCTGCTTTCTGGGCTGAGATGGGGAATCGCTGAATTTTGGACTCGGCCGGTGACAAAATGTTCCAAAGACACCCCATGCACAACTCCACCGGGGAAGGTGCCAGGCAGGAGTTCTCCTGGTAGTTTTTACATTGCTCCGGTAGGCATCTGAAAGACACCACAAAAGTTGTTCTACCTGCTTTCTGGGCTGAGATGGGGAACCGCTGAATTTTGGACTCGGCCGGTGACAAAATGTTCCAAACACACCCCCTGCACAACTCCACCGGGGAAGGTGCCAGACAGGAGTTCTCTTAGTAGTTTTTACACTACCTTGGTAGGCAGATGAAAGGCACCACAAAAGTTGTTCTACCTGCTTTCTGGGCTGAGATGGGGAACCGCTGAATTTTGGACTCGGCCGGTGACAAAATGTTCCAAACACACCCCATGCACAACTCCACTAGCGAAGGTGCCAGACAGGAGTTCTCCTGGTAGTTTTTACACTACCTTGGTAGGCATCTGAAAGGCACCACAAAAGTTGTTCTACCTGCTTTCTGGGCTGAGATGGGGAACCGCTGAATTTTTGGACTCGGCTGGTGACAAAATATTACGAACACACCCCATGCACAACTCCACCGGGGAAGGTGCCAGACAGGAGTTCTCCTGTAGTTTTTACATTGCTCCGGTAGGCATCTGAAAGACACCACAAAAGTTGTTCTTCCTGCTTTCTGGGCTGAGATGGGGAAACGCTGAATTTTGGAGTCGGCCGGTGACAAAATGTTCCAAACACACCCCATGCACAACTCCACCGGGGAAGGTGCCAGGCAGGAGTTCTCTTAATAGTTTTTACACTACCTTGGTAGGCAGCTAAAAGGCACGACAAAAGTTGTTCTACCTGCTTTCTGGGCTGAGATGGGGAACCGCTGAATTTTGGAGTCGGCCGGTGACAAAATGTTCCAAACACATCCCATGCACAACTCCACTAGCGAAGGTGCCAGGGACGAGCTCTGTTGGTAGTTTTTACATTGCTCCGGTAGGCATCAAAAGGACACCACAAAAGTTGTTCTACCTGCTTTCTGGGCTGAGATGGGGAATCGCTGAATTTTGGACTCGGCCGGTGACAAAATGTTCCAAAGACACCCCATGCACAACTCCACCGGGGAATGTGCCAGACAAGCGTTCTCTTGATAGTTTTTACACTACCTTGGTAGGCATTTGAAAGGCACCACAAAAGTTGTTCTACCTGCTTTCTGGGCTGAGATGGGGAACCGCTGAATTTTGGAGTCGGCTGGTGACAAAATGTTCCAAAGACACCCCATGCACAACTCCACCGGGGAAGGTGCCAGACAGGAGTTCTCCTGGTAGTTTTTACATTGCTCCGGTAGGCATCTGAAAGACACCACAAAAGTTGTTCTACCTGCTTTCTGGGCTGAGATGGGGAACCGCTGAATTTTGGACTCGGCCAGTGACAAAATGTTCCAAAGACACCCCATGCACAACTCCACCGGGGAAGGTGCCAGACAGGAGTTCTCTTAGTAGTTTTTACACTACCTTGGTAGGCACCTGAAAGGCACCACAAAAGTTGTTCTACCTGCTTTCTGGGCTGAGATGGGGAACCGCTGAATTTTGGAGTCGCCCGGTGACAAAATGTTCCAAACACACCCCATGCACAACTCCACCGGGGAAGGTGCCAGGCAGGAGTTCTCTTGGTAGTTTTTACACTACCTTGGTAGGCAGCTGAAAGGCACCACAAAAGTTGTTCTACCTGCTTTCTGGGCTGAGATGGGGAACCGCTGAATTTTTGGACTCGGCTGGTGACAAAATGTTCCAAACACAGCCCATGCACAACTCCACCGGGGAAGGTGCCAGACAGGAGTTCTCCTGGTAGTTTTTACATTGCTCCGGTAGGCAGCTGAAAGACACCACAAAAGTTGTTCTACCTGCTTTCTGGGCTGAGATGGGGAACCGCTGAATTTTGGACTCGGCCGGTGACAAAATGTTCCAAACACACCCCATGCACAACTCCACCGGGGAAGGTGCCAGACAGGAGTTCTCTTGGTAGTTTTTACACTACCTTGGTAGGCATCTAAAAGACACCACAAAAGTTGTTCTACCTGCTTTCTGGGCTGAGATGGGGAATCGCTGAATTTTGGAGTCGGCTGGTGACAAAATGTTTCAAACACACCCCCTGCACAACTCCACCGGGGAAGGTGCCAGACAGGAGTTCTCTTGGTAGTTTTTACATTGCTCCGGTAGGCATCTGAAAGACACCACAAAAGCTGTTCTACCTGCTTTCTGGGCTGAGATGGGGAACCGCTGAATTTTTGGACTCGGCTGGTGACAAAATGTTCCGAACACACCCCATGCACAACTCCACCGGGGAAGGTGCCAGACAGGAGTTCTCCTGGTAGTTTTTACATTGCTCCGGTAGGCAGCTGAAAGACACCACAAAAGTTGTTCTACCTGCTTTCTGGGCTGAGATGGGGAACCGCTGAATTTTGGACTCGGCCGGTGACAAAATGTTCCGAACACACCCCATGCACAACTCCACCGGGGAAGGTGCCAGACAAGCGTTCTCTTGATAGTTTTTACACTACCTTGGTAGGCATCTGAAAGACACCACAAAAGTTGTTCTACCTGCTTTCTGGGCTGAGATGGGGAACCGCTGAATTTTGGACTCAGCCGGTGACAAAATGTTCCAAAGACACCCCCTGCACAACTCCACCGGGGAAGGTGCCAGACAGGAGTTCTCTTAGTAGTTTTTACACTACCTTGGTAGGCATCTGAAAGACACCAAAAAAGTTGTTCTACCTGCTTTCTGGGCTGAGATGGGGAACCGCTGAATTTTGGACTCGGCTGGTGACAAAATGTTCCAAACACACCCCCTGCACAACTCCACCGGGGAAGGTGCCAGACAGGAGTTCTCCTGGTAGTTTTTACATTGCTCCGGTAGGCATCTGAAAGACACCACAAAAGTTGTTCTATCTGCTTTCTGGGCTGAGATGGGGAACAGCTGAATTTTGGAGTCGGCCGGTGACAAAATGTTCCAAAGACACCCCCTGCACAACTCCACCGGGGAAGGTGCCAGACAGGAGTTCTCTTAGTAGTTTTTACACTACCTTGGTAGGCATCTGAAAGACACCAAAAAAGTTGTTCTACCTGCTTTCTGGGCTGAGATGGGGAACCGCTGAATTTTGGACTCGGCTGGTGACAAAATGTTCCAAACACACCCCCTGCACAACTCCACCGGGGAAGGTGCCAGACAGGAGTTCTCCTGGTAGTTTTTACATTGCTCCGGTAGGCATCTGAAAGACACCACAAAAGTTGTTCTATCTGCTTTCTGGGCTGAGATGGGGAACAGCTGAATTTTGGAGTCGGCCGGTGACAAAATGTTCCAAAGACACCCCCTGCACAACTATACCGGGGAAGGTGCCAGACAGGAGTTCTCCTGGTAGTTTTTACATTGCTCCGGTAGGCATCTAAAAGACACCACAAAAGATGTTCTACCTGCTTTCTGGGCTGAGATGGGGAACCGCTGAATTTTGGAGTCGCCCGGTGACAAAATGTTCCAAAGACACCCCATGCACAACTCCACCGGGGAAGGTGCCAGGCAGGAGTTCTCTTGGTAGTTTTTACACTACCTTGGTAGGCAGCTGAAAGGCACCACAAAAGTTGTTCTACCTGCTTTCTGGGCTGAGATGGGGAATCGCTGAATTTTGGACTCGGCCGGTGACAAAATGTTCCAAAGACACCCCATGCACAACTCCACCGGGGAAGGTGCCAGGCAGGAGTTCTCCTGGTAGTTTTTACATTGCTCCGGTAGGCATCTGAAAGACACCACAAAAGTTGTTCTACCTGCTTTCTGGGCTGAGATGGGGAACCGCTGAATTTTGGACTCGGCCGGTGACAAAATGTTCCAAAGACACCCCCTGCACAACTCCACCGGGGAAGGTGCCAGACAGGAGTTCTCTTAGTAGTTTTTACACTACCTTGGTAGGCAGCTGAAAGGCACCACAAAAGTTGTTCTACCTGCTTTCTGGGCTGAGATGGGGAACCGCTGAATTTTGGAGTCGGCCGGTGACAAAATGTTCCAAACACACCCCATGCACAACTCCACTAGCGAAGGTGCCAGACAGGAGTTCTCCTGGTAGTTTTTACACTACCTTGGTAGGCACCTGAAAGGCACCACAAAAGTTGTTCTACCTGCTTTCTGGGCTGAGATGGGGAACCGCTGAATTTTGGACTCGGCCGGTGACAAAATGTTCCAAACACACCCCATGCACAACTCCACCGGGGAAGGTGCCAGGCAGGAGTTCTCTTGGTAGTTTTTACACTACCTTGGTAGGCAGCTGAAAGGCACCACAAAAGTTGTTCTACCTGCTTTCTGGGCTGAGATGGGGAACCGCTGAATTTTGGAGTCGGCCGGTGACAAAATGTTCCAAACACACCCCATGCACAACTCCACTAGCGAAGGTGCCAGACAGGAGTTCTCCTGGTAGTTTTTACACTACCTTGGTAGGCACCTGAAAGGCACCACAAAAGTTGTTCTACCTGCTTTCTGGGCTGAGATGGGGAACCGCTGAATTTTGGAGTCGCCCGGTGACAAAATGTTCCAAACACACCCCATGCACAACTCCACCGGGGAAGGTGCCAGGCAGGAGTTCTCTTGGTAGTTTTTACACTACCTTGGTAGGCAGCTGAAAGGCACCACAAAAGTTGTTCTACCTGCTTTCTGAGCTGAGATGGGGAACCGCTGAATTTTTGGACTCGGCTGGTGACAAAATATTACGAACACACCCCATGCACAACTCCACCGGGGAAGGTGCCAGACAGGAGTTCTCCTGTAGTTTTTACATTGCTCCGGTAGGCATCTGAAAGACACCACAAAAGTTGTTCTACCTGCTTTCTGGGCTGAGATGGGGAAACGCTGAATTTTGGAGTCGGCCGGTGACAAAATGTTCCAAACACACCCCATGCACAACTCCACCGGGGAAGGTGCCAGACAGGAGTTCTCCTGGTAGTTTTTACACTACCTTGGTAGGCACCTGAAAGGCACGACAAAAGTTGTTCTACCTGCTTTCTGGGCTGAGATGGGGAATCGCTGAATTTTGGACTCGGCCGGTGACAAAATGTTCCAAAGACACCCCATGCACAACTCCACCGGGGAAGGTGCCAGGCAGGAGTTCTCCTGGTAGTTTTTACATTGCTCCGGTAGGCATCTGAAAGACACCACAAAAGTTGTTCTACCTGCTTTCTGGGCTGAGATGGGGAACCGCTGAATTTTGGACTCGGCCGGTGACAAAATGTTCCAAACACACCCCCTGCACAACTCCACCGGGGAAGGTGCCAGACAGGAGTTCTCTTAGTAGTTTTTACACTACCTTGGTAGGCAGATGAAAGGCACCACAAAAGTTGTTCTACCTGCTTTCTGGGCTGAGATGGGGAACCGCTGAATTTTGGACTCGGCCGGTGACAAAATGTTCCAAACACACCCCATGCACAACTCCACTAGCGAAGGTGCCAGACAGGAGTTCTCCTGGTAGTTTTTACACTACCTTGGTAGGCATCTGAAAGGCACCACAAAAGTTGTTCTACCTGCTTTCTGGGCTGAGATGGGGAACCGCTGAATTTTTGGACTCGGCTGGTGACAAAATATTACGAACACACCCCATGCACAACTCCACCGGGGAAGGTGCCAGACAGGAGTTCTCCTGTAGTTTTTACATTGCTCCGGTAGGCATCTGAAAGACACCACAAAAGTTGTTCTTCCTGCTTTCTGGGCTGAGATGGGGAAACGCTGAATTTTGGAGTCGGCCGGTGACAAAATGTTCCAAACACACCCCATGCACAACTCCACCGGGGAAGGTGCCAGGCAGGAGTTCTCTTAATAGTTTTTACACTACCTTGGTAGGCAGCTAAAAGGCACGACAAAAGTTGTTCTACCTGCTTTCTGGGCTGAGATGGGGAACCGCTGAATTTTGGAGTCGGCCGGTGACAAAATGTTCCAAACACATCCCATGCACAACTCCACTAGCGAAGGTGCCAGGGACGAGCTCTGTTGGTAGTTTTTACATTGCTCCGGTAGGCATCAAAAGGACACCACAAAAGTTGTTCTACCTGCTTTCTGGGCTGAGATGGGGAATCGCTGAATTTTGGACTCGGCCGGTGACAAAATGTTCCAAAGACACCCCATGCACAACTCCACCGGGGAATGTGCCAGACAAGCGTTCTCTTGATAGTTTTTACACTACCTTGGTAGGCATTTGAAAGGCACCACAAAAGTTGTTCTACCTGCTTTCTGGGCTGAGATGGGGAACCGCTGAATTTTGGAGTCGGCTGGTGACAAAATGTTCCAAAGACACCCCATGCACAACTCCACCGGGGAAGGTGCCAGACAGGAGTTCTCCTGGTAGTTTTTACATTGCTCCGGTAGGCATCTGAAAGACACCACAAAAGTTGTTCTACCTGCTTTCTGGGCTGAGATGGGGAACCGCTGAATTTTGGACTCGGCCAGTGACAAAATGTTCCAAAGACACCCCATGCACAACTCCACCGGGGAAGGTGCCAGACAGGAGTTCTCTTAGTAGTTTTTACACTACCTTGGTAGGCACCTGAAAGGCACCACAAAAGTTGTTCTACCTGCTTTCTGGGCTGAGATGGGGAACCGCTGAATTTTGGAGTCGCCCGGTGACAAAATGTTCCAAACACACCCCATGCACAACTCCACCGGGGAAGGTGCCAGGCAGGAGTTCTCTTGGTAGTTTTTACACTACCTTGGTAGGCAGCTGAAAGGCACCACAAAAGTTGTTCTACCTGCTTTCTGGGCTGAGATGGGGAACCGCTGAATTTTTGGACTCGGCTGGTGACAAAATGTTCCAAACACAGCCCATGCACAACTCCACCGGGGAAGGTGCCAGACAGGAGTTCTCCTGGTAGTTTTTACATTGCTCCGGTAGGCAGCTGAAAGACACCACAAAAGTTGTTCTACCTGCTTTCTGGGCTGAGATGGGGAACCGCTGAATTTTGGACTCGGCCGGTGACAAAATGTTCCAAACACACCCCATGCACAACTCCACCGGGGAAGGTGCCAGACAGGAGTTCTCTTGGTAGTTTTTACACTACCTTGGTAGGCATCTAAAAGACACCACAAAAGTTGTTCTACCTGCTTTCTGGGCTGAGATGGGGAATCGCTGAATTTTGGAGTCGGCTGGTGACAAAATGTTTCAAACACACCCCCTGCACAACTCCACCGGGGAAGGTGCCAGACAGGAGTTCTCTTGGTAGTTTTTACATTGCTCCGGTAGGCATCTGAAAGACACCACAAAAGTTGTTCTACCTGCTTTCTGGGCTGAGATGGGGAATCGCTGAATTTTGGACTCGGCCGGTGACAAAATGTTCCAAAGACACCCCATGCACAACTCCACCGGGGAATGTGCCAGACAAGCGTTCTCTTGATAGTTTTTACACTACCTTGGTAGGCATCTGAAAGACACCACAAAAGTTGTTCTACCTGCTTTCTGGGCTGAGATGGGGAAACGCTGAATTTTGGACTCGGCTGGTGACAAAATGTTCCAAACACACCCCCTGCACAACTCCACCGGGGAAGGTGCCAGACAGGAGTTCTCCTGGTAGTTTTTACATTGCTCTGGTAGGCATCTGAAAGACACCACAAAAGTTGTTCTACCTGCTTTCTGGGCTGAGATGGGGAAACGCTGAATTTTGGAGTCGCCCGGTGACAAAATGTTCCAAACACACCCCCTGCACAACTCCACCGGGGAAGGTGCCAGACAGGAGTTCTCTTGATAGTTTTTACACTACCTTGGTAGGCATCTGAAAGACACCACAAAAGTTGTTCTACCTGCTTTCTGGGCTGAGATGGGGAAACGCTGAATTTTGGAGTCGGCTGGTGACGATATGTTCCAAACACACCCCCTGCACAACTCCACCGGGGAAGGTGCCAGACGGGAGTTCTCCTGGTAGTTTTTACATTGCTCCGGTAGGCATCTGAAAGACACCACAAAAGTTGTTCTATCTGCTTTCTGGGCTGAGATGGGGAATCGCTGAATTTTGGACTCGGCCGGTGACAAAATGTTCCAAAGACACCCCATGCACAACTCCACCGGGGAAGGTGCCAGACAGGAGTTCTCTTGGTAGTTTTTACAGTACCTTGGTAGGCATCTAAAAGACACCACAAAAGTTGTTCTACCTGCTTTCTGGGCTGAGATGGGGAACCGCTGAATTTTGGAGTCGGCTGGTGACAAAATGTTCCAAACACACCCCCTGCACAACTCCACCGGGGAAGGTGCCAGACAGGAGTTCTCCTGGTAGATTTTACACTACCTTGGTAGGGAGCTGAAAGGCTGCACAAAAGTTGTTCTACCTGCTTTCTGGGCTGAGATGGGGAATCGCTGAATTTTGGACTCGGCCGGTGACAAAATGTTCCAAACACACCCCCTGCACAACTCCACCAGGGAAGGTGCCAGACAGGAGTTCTCCTGGTAGTTTTTACACTACCTTGGTAGGCACCTGAAAGGCACCACAAAAGTTGTTCTACCTGCTTTCTGGGCTGAGATGGGGAACCCCTGAATTTTGGACTCAGCCGGTGACAAAATGTTCCAAACACACCCCATGCACAACTCCACCGGGGAAGGTGCCAGACAAGCGTTCTCTTAGTAGTTTTTACACTACCTTGGTAGGCATCTAGAAGACACCACAAAAGTTGTTCTACCTGCTTTCTGGGCTGAGATGGGGAACAGCTGAATTTTGGACTCGGCTGGTGACAAAATGTTCCAAAGACACCCCCTGCACAACTATACCGGGGAAGGTGCCAGACAGGAGTTCTCCTGGTAGTTTTTACATTGCTCCGGTAGGCATCTAAAAGACACCACAAAAGATGTTCTACCTGCTTTCTGGGCTGAGATGGGGAACCGCTGAATTTTGGAGTCGGCCGGTGACAAAATGTTCCAAACACACCCCCTGCACAACTCCACCGGGGAAGGTGCCAGACAGGAGTTCTCTTGGTAGATTTTACACTACCTTGGTAGGGAGCTGAAAGGCAGCATAAAAGTTGTTCTACCTGCTTTCTGGGCTGAGATGGGGAATCGCTGAATTTTGGACTCGGCCGGTGAAAAAATGTTCCAAACACACCCCATGCACAACTCCACCGGGGAAGGTGCCAGACAGGAGTTTTCCTGGTAGTTTTTACACTACCTTGGTAGGCACCTGAAAGGCACCACAAAAGTTGTTCTACCTGCTTTCTGGGCTGAGATGGGGAATCGCTGAATTTTGGACTCGGCCGGTGACAAAATGTTCCAAACACACCCCCTGCACAACTCCACCGGGGAAGGTGCCAGACAGGAGTTCTCCTGGTAGTTTTTACATTGCTCCGGTAGGCATCTGAAAGACACCACAAAAGTTGTTCTACCTGCTTTCTGGGCTGAGATGGGGAACCGCTGAATTTTGGACTCGGCCGGTGACAAAATGTTCCAAACACACCCCATGCACAACTCCACCGGGGAAGGTGCCAGACAAGAGTTCTCTTGATAGTTTTTACACTACCTTGGTAGGCAGCTGAAAGGCACCACAAAAGTTGTTCTACCTGCTTTCTGGGCTGAGATGGGGAACCGCTGAATTTTGGAGTCGGCTGGTGACAAAATGTTCCAAACACAGCCCATGCACAACTCCACCGGGGAAGGTGCCAGACAGGAGTTCTCCTGGTAGTTTTTACATTGCTCCGGTAGGCAGCTGAAAGACACCACAAAAGTTGTTCTACCTGCTTTCTGGGCTGAGATGGGGAACCGCTGAATTTTGGACTCGGCCGGTGACAAAATGTTCCAAACACACCCCATGCACAACTCCACCGGGGAATGTGCCAGACAAGCGTTCTCTTGATAGTTTTTACACTACCTTGGTAGGCATCTGAAAGACACCACAAAAGTTGTTCTACCTGCTTTCTGGGCTGAGATGGGGAACCGCTGAATTTTGGAGTCGGCTGGTGACAAAATGTTCCAAACACACCCCCTGCACAACTCCACCGGGGAAGGTGCCAGACAGGAGTTCTCCTGGTAGTTTTTACATTGCTCTGGTAGGCATCTGAAAGACACCACAAAAGTTGTTCTACCTGCTTTCTGGGCTGAGATGGGGAAACGCTGAATTTTGGAGTCGCCCGGTGACAAAATGTTCCAAACACACCCCCTGCACAACTCCACCGGGGAAGGTGCCAGACAGGAGTTCTCTTGATAGTTTTTACACTACCTTGGTAGGCATCTGAAAGACACCACAAAAGTTGTTCTACCTGCTTTCTGGGCTGAGATGGGGAAACGCTGAATTTTGGAGTCGGCTGGTGACGATATGTTCCAAACACACCCCCTGCACAACTCCACCGGGGAAGGTGCCAGACGGGAGTTCTCCTGGTAGTTTTTACATTGCTCCGGTAGGCATCTGAAAGACACCACAAAAGTTGTTCTATCTGCTTTCTGGGCTGAGATGGGGAATCGCTGAATTTTGGACTCGGCCGGTGACAAAATGTTCCAAAGACACCCCATGCACAACTCCACCGGGGAAGGTGCCAGACAGGAGTTCTCTTGGTAGTTTTTACAGTACCTTGGTAGGCATCTAAAAGACACCACAAAAGTTGTTCTACCTGCTTTCTGGGCTGAGATGGGGAACCGCTGAATTTTGGAGTCGGCTGGTGACAAAATGTTCCAAACACACCCCCTGCACAACTCCACCGGGGAAGGTGCCAGACAGGAGTTCTCCTGGTAGTTTTTACATTGCTCCGGTAGGCATCTGAAAGACACCACAAAAGTTGTTCTACCTGCTTTCTGGGCTGAGATGGGGAACCGCTGAATTTTGGACTTGGCTGGTGACGAAATGTTCCAAACACACCCCATGCACAACTCCACCGGGGAAGGTGCCAGGGACGAGCTCTGTTGGTAGTTTTTACATTGCTCCGGTAGGCATCAAAAGGATACCACAAAAGTTGTTCTACCTGCTTTCTGGGCTGAGATGGGGAATCGCTGAATTTTGCACTCGGCCGGTGACAAAATGTTCCAAAGACACCCCATGCACAACTCCACCGGGGAAGGTGCCAGGCAGGAGTTCTCTTGGTAGTTTTTACACTACCTTGGTAGGCATTTGAAAGGCACCACAAAAGTTGTTCTACCTGCTTTCTGGGCTGAGATGGGGATCCGCTGAATTTTGGAGTCGGCTGGTGACAAAATGTTCCAAAGACACCCCATGCACAACTCCACCGGGGAAGGTGCCAGACAGGAGTTCTCCTGGTAGTTTTTACATTGCTCCGGTAGGCATCTGAAAGACACCACAAAAGTTGTTCTACCTGCTTTCTGGGCTGAGATGGGGAACCGCTGAATTTTGGACTGGGCCAGTGACAAAATGTTCCAAAGACACCCCATGCACAACTCCACCGGGGAAGGTGCCAGACAGGAGTTCTCTTAATAGTTTTTACACTACCTTGGTAGGCACCTGAAAGGCACCACAAAAGTTGTTCTACCTGCTTTCTGGGCTGAGATGGGGAACCGCTGAATTTTGGAGTCGCCCGGTGACAAAATGTTCCAAACACACCCCCTGCACAACTCCACCGGGGAAGGTGCCAGACAGGAGTTCTCTTAATAGTTTTTACACTACCTTGGTAGGCAGCTGAAAGACACCACAAAAGTTGTTCTACCTGCTTTCTGGGCTGAGATGGGGAAACGCTGAATTTTTGGACTCGGCTGGTGACAAAATGTTCCGAACACACCCCCTGCACAACTCCACCGGGGAAGGTGCCAGACAGGAGTTCTCCTGGTAGTTTTTACATTGCTCCGGTAGGCAGCTGAAAGACACCACAAAAGTTGTTCTACCTGCTTTCTGGGCTGAGATGGGGAACCGCTGAATTTTGGACTCGGCCGGTGACAAAATGTTCCAAAGACACCCCATGCACAACTCCACCGGGGAATGTGCCAGACAAGCGTTCTCTTGATAGTTTTTACACTACCTTGGTAGGCATCTGAAAGACACCACAAAAGTTGTTCTACCTGCTTTCTGGGCTGAGATGGGGAAACGCTGAATTTTGGAGTCGGCTGGTGACAAAATGTTCCAAACACACCCCCTGCACAACTCCACCGGGGAAGGTGCCAGACAGGAGTTCTCCTGGTAGTTTTTACATTGCTCCGGTAGGCATCTGAAAGACACTACAAAAGTTGTTCTACCTGCTTTCTGGGCTGAGATGGGGAACAGCTGAATTTTGGACTCGGCCGGTGACAAAATGTTCCAAACACACCCCCTGCACAACTCCACCGGGGAAGGTGCCAGACAGGAGTTCTCTTGGTAGTTTTTACATTGCTCCGGTAGGCATCTGAAAGACACCACAAAAGTTGTTCTACCTGCTTTCTGGGCTGAGATGGGGAACCGCTGAATTTTGGAGTCGGCTGGTGACAAAATGTTCCAAAGACACCCCCTGCACAACTCCACCGGGGAAGGTGCCAGACAAGAGTTCTCTTGAGAGTTTTTACACTACCTTGGTAGGCATCTGAAAGACACCACAAAAGTTGTTCTACCTGCTTTCTGGGCTGAGATGGGGAACCGCTGAATTTTGGACTCGGCCGGTGACAAAATGTTCCAAACACACCCCCTGCACAACTCCACCGGGGAAGGTGCCAGACAGGAGTTCTCTTAGTAGTTTTTACACTACCTTGGTAGGCATCTGAAAGACACTACAAAAGTTGTTCTACCTGCTTTCTGGGCTGAGATGGGGAACCGCTGAATTTTGGACTCGGCTGGTGACAAAATGTTCCAAACACACCCCCTGCACAACTCCACCGGGGAAGGTGCCAGACGGGAGTTCTCCTGGTAGTTTTTACATTGCTCCGGTAGGCATCTGAAAGACACCACAAAAGTTGTTCTACCTGCTTTCTGAGCTGAGATGGGGAACCGCTGAATTTTGGACTCGGCCGGTGAAAAAATGTTCCAAAGACACCCCATGCACAACTCCACCGGGGAAGGTGCCAGACAGGAGTTCTCTTAATAGATTTTACACTACCTTGGTAGGCATCTAAAAGACACCACAAAAGTTGTTCTACCTGCTTTCTGGGCTGAGATGGGGAACCGCTGAATTTTGGACTCGGCTGGTGACAAAATGTTCCAAACACACCCCATGCACAACTCCACCGGGGAAGGTGCCAGACGGGAGTTCTCCTGGTAGTTTTTACATTGCTCCGGTAGGCATCTGAAAGACACCACAAAAGTTGTTCTATCTGCTTTCTGGGCTGAGATGGGGAATCGCTGAATTTTGGACTCGGCCGGTGACAAAATGTTCCAAAGACACCCCATGCACAACTCCACCGGGGAAGGTGCCAGACAGGAGTTCTCTTAGTAGTTTTTACACTACCTTGGTAGGCATCTAAAAGACACCACAAAAGTTGTTCTACCTGCTTTCTGGGCTGAGATGGGGAAACGCTGAATTTTGGACTCGGCTGGTGACAAAATGTTCCAAACACACCCCCTGCACAACTCCACCGGGGAAGGTGCCAGACAGGAGTTCTCCTGGTAGTTTTTACATTGCTCCGGTAGGCATCTGAAAGACACCACAAAAGTTGTTCTACCTGCTTTCTGGGCTGAGATGGGGAACCGCTGAATTTTGGACTCGGCTGGTGACAAAATGTTCCAAACACACCCCCTGCACAACTCCACCGGGGAAGGTGCCAGACAGGAGTTCTCTCAGTAGTTTTTACACTACCTTGGTAGGCAGCTGAAAGGCAGCACAAAAGTTGTTCTACCTGCTTTCTGGGCTGAGATGGGGAATCGCTGAATTTTGGACTCGGCCGGTGACAAAATGTTCCAAACACACCCCATGCACAACTCCACCGGGGAAGGTGCCAGACAAGAGTTCTCTTGATAGTTTTTACACTACCTTGGTAGGCAGCTGAAAGGCACCACAAAAGTTGTTCTACCTGCTTTCTGGGCTGAGATGGGGAACCGCTGAATTTTGGAGTCGGCTGGTGACAAAATGTTCCAAACACAGCCCATGCACAACTCCACCGGGGAAGGTGCCAGACAGGAGTTCTCCTGGTAGTTTTTACATTGCTCCGGTAGGCAGCTGAAAGACACCACAAAAGTTGTTCTACCTGCTTTCTGGGCTGAGATGGGGAACCGCTGAATTTTGGACTCGGCCGGTGACAAAATGTTCCAAACACACCCCATGCACAACTCCACCGGGGAAGGTGCCAGACAGGAGTTCTCTTGGTAGTTTTTACACTACCTTGGTAGGCATCTAAAAGACACCACAAAAGTTGTTCTACCTGCTTTCTGGGCTGAGATGGGGAATCGCTGAATTTTGGAGTCGGCTGGTGACAAAATGTTTCAAACACACCCCCTGCACAACTCCACCGGGGAAGGTGCCAGACAGGAGTTCTCTTGGTAGTTTTTACATTGCTCCGGTAGGCATCTGAAAGACACCACAAAAGTTGTTCTACCTGCTTTCTGGGCTGAGATGGGGAATCGCTGAATTTTGGACTCGGCCGGTGACAAAATGTTCCAAAGACACCCCATGCACAACTCCACCGGGGAATGTGCCAGACAAGCGTTCTCTTGATAGTTTTTACACTACCTTGGTAGGCATCTGAAAGACACCACAAAAGTTGTTCTACCTGCTTTCTGGGCTGAGATGGGGAAACGCTGAATTTTGGACTCGGCTGGTGACAAAATGTTCCAAACACACCCCCTGCACAACTCCACCGGGGAAGGTGCCAGACAGGAGTTCTCCTGGTAGTTTTTACATTGCTCTGGTAGGCATCTGAAAGACACCACAAAAGTTGTTCTACCTGCTTTCTGGGCTGAGATGGGGAAACGCTGAATTTTGGAGTCGCCCGGTGACAAAATGTTCCAAACACACCCCCTGCACAACTCCACCGGGGAAGGTGCCAGACAGGAGTTCTCTTGATAGTTTTTACACTACCTTGGTAGGCATCTGAAAGACACCACAAAAGTTGTTCTACCTGCTTTCTGGGCTGAGATGGGGAAACGCTGAATTTTGGAGTCGGCTGGTGACGATATGTTCCAAACACACCCCCTGCACAACTCCACCGGGGAAGGTGCCAGACGGGAGTTCTCCTGGTAGTTTTTACATTGCTCCGGTAGGCATCTGAAAGACACCACAAAAGTTGTTCTATCTGCTTTCTGGGCTGAGATGGGGAATCGCTGAATTTTGGACTCGGCCGGTGACAAAATGTTCCAAAGACACCCCATGCACAACTCCACCGGGGAAGGTGCCAGACAGGAGTTCTCTTGGTAGTTTTTACAGTACCTTGGTAGGCATCTAAAAGACACCACAAAAGTTGTTCTACCTGCTTTCTGGGCTGAGATGGGGAACCGCTGAATTTTGGAGTCGGCTGGTGACAAAATGTTCCAAACACACCCCCTGCACAACTCCACCGGGGAAGGTGCCAGACAGGAGTTCTCCTGGTAGTTTTTACATTGCTCCGGTAGGCATCTGAAAGACACCACAAAAGTTGTTCTACCTGCTTTCTGGGCTGAGATGGGGAACCGCTGAATTTTGGACTTGGCTGGTGACGAAATGTTCCAAACACACCCCATGCACAACTCCACCGGGGAAGGTGCCAGGGACGAGCTCTGTTGGTAGTTTTTACATTGCTCCGGTAGGCATCAAAAGGATACCACAAAAGTTGTTCTACCTGCTTTCTGGGCTGAGATGGGGAATCGCTGAATTTTGCACTCGGCCGGTGACAAAATGTTCCAAAGACACCCCATGCACAACTCCACCGGGGAAGGTGCCAGGCAGGAGTTCTCTTGGTAGTTTTTACACTACCTTGGTAGGCATTTGAAAGGCACCACAAAAGTTGTTCTACCTGCTTTCTGGGCTGAGATGGGGATCCGCTGAATTTTGGAGTCGGCTGGTGACAAAATGTTCCAAAGACACCCCATGCACAACTCCACCGGGGAAGGTGCCAGACAGGAGTTCTCCTGGTAGTTTTTACATTGCTCCGGTAGGCATCTGAAAGACACCACAAAAGTTGTTCTACCTGCTTTCTGGGCTGAGATGGGGAACCGCTGAATTTTGGACTGGGCCAGTGACAAAATGTTCCAAAGACACCCCATGCACAACTCCACCGGGGAAGGTGCCAGACAGGAGTTCTCTTAATAGTTTTTACACTACCTTGGTAGGCACCTGAAAGGCACCACAAAAGTTGTTCTACCTGCTTTCTGGGCTGAGATGGGGAACCGCTGAATTTTGGAGTCGCCCGGTGACAAAATGTTCCAAACACACCCCCTGCACAACTCCACCGGGGAAGGTGCCAGACAGGAGTTCTCTTAATAGTTTTTACACTACCTTGGTAGGCAGCTGAAAGACACCACAAAAGTTGTTCTACCTGCTTTCTGGGCTGAGATGGGGAAACGCTGAATTTTTGGACTCGGCTGGTGACAAAATGTTCCGAACACACCCCCTGCACAACTCCACCGGGGAAGGTGCCAGACAGGAGTTCTCCTGGTAGTTTTTACATTGCTCCGGTAGGCAGCTGAAAGACACCACAAAAGTTGTTCTACCTGCTTTCTGGGCTGAGATGGGGAACCGCTGAATTTTGGACTCGGCCGGTGACAAAATGTTCCAAAGACACCCCATGCACAACTCCACCGGGGAATGTGCCAGACAAGCGTTCTCTTGATAGTTTTTACACTACCTTGGTAGGCATCTGAAAGACACCACAAAAGTTGTTCTACCTGCTTTCTGGGCTGAGATGGGGAAACGCTGAATTTTGGAGTCGGCTGGTGACAAAATGTTCCAAACACACCCCCTGCACAACTCCACCGGGGAAGGTGCCAGACAGGAGTTCTCCTGGTAGTTTTTACATTGCTCCGGTAGGCATCTGAAAGACACTACAAAAGTTGTTCTACCTGCTTTCTGGGCTGAGATGGGGAACAGCTGAATTTTGGACTCGGCCGGTGACAAAATGTTCCAAACACACCCCCTGCACAACTCCACCGGGGAAGGTGCCAGACAGGAGTTCTCTTGGTAGTTTTTACATTGCTCCGGTAGGCATCTGAAAGACACCACAAAAGTTGTTCTACCTGCTTTCTGGGCTGAGATGGGGAACCGCTGAATTTTGGAGTCGGCTGGTGACAAAATGTTCCAAAGACACCCCCTGCACAACTCCACCGGGGAAGGTGCCAGACAAGAGTTCTCTTGAGAGTTTTTACACTACCTTGGTAGGCATCTGAAAGACACCACAAAAGTTGTTCTACCTGCTTTCTGGGCTGAGATGGGGAACCGCTGAATTTTGGACTCGGCCGGTGACAAAATGTTCCAAACACACCCCCTGCACAACTCCACCGGGGAAGGTGCCAGACAGGAGTTCTCTTAGTAGTTTTTACACTACCTTGGTAGGCATCTGAAAGACACTACAAAAGTTGTTCTACCTGCTTTCTGGGCTGAGATGGGGAACCGCTGAATTTTGGACTCGGCTGGTGACAAAATGTTCCAAACACACCCCCTGCACAACTCCACCGGGGAAGGTGCCAGACGGGAGTTCTCCTGGTAGTTTTTACATTGCTCCGGTAGGCATCTGAAAGACACCACAAAAGTTGTTCTACCTGCTTTCTGAGCTGAGATGGGGAACCGCTGAATTTTGGACTCGGCCGGTGAAAAAATGTTCCAAAGACACCCCATGCACAACTCCACCGGGGAAGGTGCCAGACAGGAGTTCTCTTAATAGTTTTTACACTACCTTGGTAGGCATCTAAAAGACACCACAAAAGTTGTTCTACCTGCTTTCTGGGCTGAGATGGGGAACCGCTGAATTTTGGACTCGGCTGGTGACAAAATGTTCCAAAGACACCCCATGCACAACTCCACCGGGGAAGGTGCCAGACAGGAGTTCTCTTAATAGTTTTTACACTACCTTGGTAGGCACCTGAAAGGCACCACAAAAGTTGTTCTACCTGCTTTCTGGGCTGAGATGGGGAACCGCTGAATTTTGGAGTCGCCCGGTGACAAAATGTTCCAAACACACCCCCTGCACAACTCCACCGGGGAAGGTGCCAGACAGGAGTTCTCTTAATAGTTTTTACACTACCTTGGTAGGCAGCTGAAAGACACCACAAAAGTTGTTCTACCTGCTTTCTGGGCTGAGATGGGGAAACGCTGAATTTTTGGACTCGGCTGGTGACAAAATGTTCCGAACACACCCCCTGCACAACTCCACCGGGGAAGGTGCCAGACAGGAGTTCTCCTGGTAGTTTTTACATTGCTCCGGTAGGCAGCTGAAAGACACCACAAAAGTTGTTCTACCTGCTTTCTGGGCTGAGATGGGGAACCGCTGAATTTTGGACTCGGCCGGTGACAAAATGTTCCAAACACACCCCCTGCACAACTCCACCGGGGAAGGTGCCAGACGGGAGTTCTCCTGGTAGTTTTTACATTGCTCCGGTAGGCATCTGAAAGACACCACAAAAGTTGTTCTATCTCCTTTCTGGGCTGAGATGGGGAATCGCTGAATTTTGGACTCGGCCGGTGAGAAAATGTTCCAAAGACACCCCATGCACAACTCCACCGGGGAAGGTGCCAGACAGGAGTTCTCTTGAGAGTTTTTACACTACCTTGGTAGGCATCTGAAAGACACCACAAAAGTTGTTCTACCTGCTTTCTGGGCTGAGATGGGGAACCGCTGAATTTTGGACTCGGCCGGTGACAAAATGTTCCAAACACACCCCCTGCACAACTCCACCGGGGAAGGTGCCAGACAGGAGTTCTCTTAGTAGTTTTTACACTACCTTGGTAGGCATCTGAAAGACACTACAAAAGTTGTTCTACCTGCTTTCTGGGCTGAGATGGGGAACCGCTGAATTTTGGACTCGGCTGGTGACAAAATGTTCCAAACACACCCCCTGCACAACTCCACCGGGGAAGGTGCCAGACGGGAGTTCTCCTGGTAGTTTTTACATTGCTCCGGTAGGCATCTGAAAGACACCACAAAAGTTGTTCTACCTGCTTTCTGAGCTGAGATGGGGAACCGCTGAATTTTGGACTCGGCCGGTGAAAAAATGTTCCAAAGACACCCCATGCACAACTCCACCGGGGAAGGTGCCAGACAGGAGTTCTCTTAATAGTTTTTACACTACCTTGGTAGGCATCTAAAAGACACCACAAAAGTTGTTCTACCTGCTTTCTGGGCTGAGATGGGGAACCGCTGAATTTTGGACTCGGCTGGTGACAAAATGTTCCAAACACACCCCATGCACAACTCCACCGGGGAAGGTGCCAGACGGGAGTTCTCCTGGTAGTTTTTACATTGCTCCGGTAGGCATCTGAAAGACACCACAAAAGTTGTTCTATCTGCTTTCTGGGCTGAGATGGGGAATCGCTGAATTTTGGACTCGGCCGGTGACAAAATGTTCCAAAGACACCCCATGCACAACTCCACCGGGGAAGGTGCCAGACAGGAGTTCTCTTAGTAGTTTTTACACTACCTTGGTAGGCATCTAAAAGACACCACAAAAGTTGTTCTACCTGCTTTCTGGGCTGAGATGGGGAAACGCTGAATTTTGGACTCGGCTGGTGACAAAATGTTCCAAACACACCCCCTGCACAACTCCACCGGGGAAGGTGCCAGACAGGAGTTCTCCTGGTAGTTTTTACATTGCTCCGGTAGGCATCTGAAAGACACCACAAAAGTTGTTCTACCTGCTTTCTGGGCTGAGATGGGGAACCGCTGAATTTTGGACTCGGCTGGTGACAAAATGTTCCAAACACACCCCCTGCACAACTCCACCGGGGAAGGTGCCAGACAGGAGTTCTCTCAGTAGTTTTTACACTACCTTGGTAGGCAGCTGAAAGGCAGCACAAAAGTTGTTCTACCTGCTTTCTGGGCTGAGATGGGGAATCGCTGAATTTTGGACTCGGCCGGTGACAAAATGTTCCAAACACACCCCCTGCACAACTCCACCGGGGAAGGTGCCAGACAAGAGTTCTCCTGGTAGTTTTTACACTACCTTGGTAGGCACCTGAAAGGCACCACAAAAGTTGTTCTACCTGCTTTCTGGGCTGAGATGGGGAATCGCTGAATTTTGGACTCGGCCGGTGACAAAATGTTCCAAACACACCCCATGCACAACTCCACCGGGGAAGGTGCCAGACAGGAGTTCTCCTGGTAGTTTTTACATTGCTCCGGTAGGCATCTGAAAGACACCACAAAAGTTGTTCTACCTGCTTTCTGAGCTGAGATGGGGAACCGCTGAATTTTGGACTCGGCCGGTGACAAAATGTTCCAAACACACCCCCTGCACAACTCCACCGGGGAAGGTGCCAGACAGGAGTTCTCTTAGTAGTTTTTACACTACCTTGGTAGGCAGCTGAAAGGCACCACAAAAGTTGTTCTACCTGCTTTCTGGGCTGAGATGGGGAACCGCTGAATTTTGGACTCGGCCGGTGACAAAATGTTCCAAACACACCCCATGCACAACTCCACTAGCGAAGGTGCCAGACAGGAGTTCTCCTGGTAGTTTTTACACTACCTTGGTAGGCACCTGAAAGGCACCACAAAAGTTGTTCTACCTGCTTTCTGGGCTGAGATGGGGAACCGCTGAATTTTGGACTCGGCCGGTGACAAAATGTTCCAAACACACCCCATGCACAACTCCACCGGGGAAGGTGCCAGGCAGGAGTTCTCTTGGTAGTTTTTACACTACCTTGGTAGGCATTTGAAAGGCACCACAAAAGTTGTTCTACCTGCTTTCTGGGCTGAGATGGGGAACCGCTGAATTTTTGGGCTCGGCCGGTGACAAAATATTCCGAACACACCCCATGCACAACTCCACCGGGGAAGGTGCCAGACAGGAGTTCTCCTGTAGTTTTTACATTGCTCCGGTAGGCAGCTGAAAGACACCACAAAAGTTGTTCTACCTGCTTTCTGGGCTGAGATGGGGAACCGCTGAATTTTGGACTCGGCCGGTGACAAAATGTTCCAAACACACCCCCTGCACAACTCCACCGGGGAAGGTGCCAGACAGGAGTTCTCCTGGTAGTTTTTACATTGCTCCGGTAGGCAGCTGAAAGACACCACAAAAGTTGTTCTACCTGCTTTCTGGGCTGAGATGGGGAACCGCTGAATTTTGGACTCGGCCAGAGACAAAATGTTCCAAACACACCCCCTGCACAACTCCACCGGGGAAGGTGCCAGACAGGAGTTCTCCTGGTAGTTTTTACATTGCTCCGGTAGGCATCTGAAAGACACCACAAAAGTTGTTCTACCTGCTTTCTGGGCTGAGATGGGGAATCGCTGAATTTTGGACTCGGCCGGTGACAAAATGTTCCAAACACACCCCATGCACAACTCCACCGGGGAAGGTGCCAGACAAGCGTTCTCTTGATAGTTTTTACACTACCTTGGTAGGCATCTAAAAGACACCACAAAAGTTGTTCTACCTGCTTTCTGGGCTGAGATGGGGAACAGCTGAATTTTGGAGTCGGCCGGTGACAAAATGTTCCAAAGACACCCCCTGCACAACTATACCGGGGAAGGGGCCAGACAGGAGTTCTCCTGGTAGTTTTTACATTGCTCCGGTAGGCATCTAAAAGACACCACAAAAGATGTTCTACCTGCTTTCTGGGCTGAGATGGGGAACCGCTGAATTTTGGACTCGGCCGGTGACAAAATGTTCCAAACACACCCCATGCACAACTCCACCGGGGAAGGTGCCAGACAGGAGTTCTCCTGGTAGTTTTTACACTACCTTGGTAGGCACCTGAAAGGCACCACAAAAGTTGTTCTACCTGCTTTCTGGGCTGAGATGGGGAATCGCTGAATTTTGGACTCGGCCGGTGACAAAATGTTCCAAACACACCCCCTGCACAACTCCACCGGGGAAGGTGCCAGACAGGAGTTCTCTTAGTAGTTTTTACACTACCTTGGTAGGCAGCTGAAAGGCACCACAAAAGTTGTTCTACCTGCTTTCTGGGCTGAGATGGGGAACCGCTGAATTTTGGACTCGGCCGGTGACAAAATGTTCCAAACACACCCCATGCACAACTCCACTAGCGAAGGTGCCAGACAGGAGTTCTCCTGGTAGTTTTTACACTACCTTGGTAGGCACCTGAAAGGCACCACAAAAGTTGTTCTACCTGCTTTCTGGGCTGAGATGGGGAACCGCTGAATTTTGGACTCGGCCGGTGACAAAATGTTCCAAACACACCCCATGCACAACTCCACCGGGGAAGGTGCCAGGCAGGAGTTCTCTTGGTAGTTTTTACACTACCTTGGTAGGCATTTGAAAGGCACCACAAAAGTTGTTCTACCTGCTTTCTGGGCTGAGATGGGGAACCGCTGAATTTTTGGGCTCGGCCGGTGACAAAATATTCCGAACACACCCCATGCACAACTCCACCGGGGAAGGTGCCAGACAGGAGTTCTCCTGTAGTTTTTACATTGCTCCGGTAGGCAGCTGAAAGACACCACAAAAGTTGTTCTACCTGCTTTCTGGGCTGAGATGGGGAACCGCTGAATTTTGGACTCGGCCGGTGACAAAATGTTCCAAACACACCCCCTGCACAACTCCACCGGGGAAGGTGCCAGACAGGAGTTCTCCTGGTAGTTTTTACATTGCTCCGGTAGGCAGCTGAAAGACACCACAAAAGTTGTTCTACCTGCTTTCTGGGCTGAGATGGGGAACCGCTGAATTTTGGACTCGGCCAGAGACAAAATGTTCCAAACACACCCCCTGCACAACTCCACCGGGGAAGGTGCCAGACAGGAGTTCTCCTGGTAGTTTTTACATTGCTCCGGTAGGCATCAAAAGGACACCACAAAAGTTGTTCTACCTGCTTTCTGGGCTGAGATGGGGAACCGCTGAATTTTGGACTCGGCCAGAGACAAAATGTTCCAAACACACCCCCTGCACAACTATACCGGGGAAGGTGCCAGACAGGAGTTCTCCTGGTAGTTTTTACATTGCTCCGGTAGGCATCTAAAAGACACCACAAAAGATGTTCTACCTGCTTTCTGGGCTGAGATGGGGAACCGCTGAATTTTGGACTCGGCCGGTGACAAAATGTTCCAAACACACCCCCTGCACAACTCCACCGGGGAAGGTGCCAGACAGGAGTTCTCCTGGTAGTTTTTACACTACCTTGGTAGGCACCTGAAAGGCACCACAAAAAGTTGTTCTACCTGCTTTCTGGGCTGAGATGGGGAATCGCTGAATTTTGGACTCGGCCGGTGACAAAATGTTCCAAACACACCCCCTGCACAACTCCACCGGGGAAGGTGCCAGACAGGAGTTCTCTTAGTAGTTTTTACACTACCTTGGTAGGCATTTGAAAGGCACCACAAAAGTTGTTCTACCTGCTTTCTGGGCTGAGATGGGGAAACGCTGAATTTTTGGACTCGGCTGGTGACAAAATATTCCGAACACACCACATGCACAACTCCACCGGGGAAGGTGCCAGACAGGAGTTCTCCTGTAGTTTTTACATTGCTCCGGTAGGCATCTGAAAGACACCACAAAAGTTGTTCTACCTGCTTTCTGGGCTGAGATGGGGAAACGCTGAATTTTGGACTCGGCCGGTGACAAAATGTTCCAAACACACCCCATGCACAACTCCACCGGGGAAGGTGCCAGACAGGAGTTCTCTTAATAGTTTTTACACTACCTTGGTAGGCAGCTAAAAGGCACCACAAAAGTTGTTCTACCTGCTTTCTGGGCTGAGATGGGGAACCGCTGAATTTTGGAGTCGGCCGGTGACAAAATGTTCCAAACACACCCCATGCACAACTCCACTAGCGAAGGTGCCAGGGACGAGCTCTGTTGGTAGTTTTTTACATTGCTCCGGTAGGCATCAAAAGGACACCACAAAAGTTGTTCTACCTGCTTTCTGGGCTGAGATGGGGAATCGCTGAATTTTGGACTCGGCCGGTGACAAAATGTTCCAAAGACACCCCATGCACAACTCCACCGGGGAAGGTGCCAGGCAGGAGTTCTCTTGGTAGTTTTTACATTGCTCCGGTAGGCATCTGAAAGGCACCACAAAAGTTGTTCTACCTGCTTTCTGGGCTGAGATGGGGAACCGCTGAATTTTGGACTCGGCTGGTGACAAAATGTTCCAAACACACCCCCTGCACAACTCCACCGGGGAAGGTGCCAGACAGGAGTTCTCCTGGTAGTTTTTACATTGCTCCGGTAGGCATCTAAAAGACACCACAAAAGATGTTCTACCTGCTTTCTGGGCTGAGATGGGGAACCGCTGAATTTTGGACTCGGCCGGTGACAAAATGTTCCAAACACACCCCATGCACAACTCCACCGGGGAAGGTGCCAGACAGGAGTTCTCCTGGTAGTTTTTACACTACCTTGGTAGGCACCTGAAAGGCACCACAAAAGTTGTTCTACCTGCTTTCTGGGCTGAGATGGGGAATCGCTGAATTTTGGACTCGGCCGGTGACAAAATGTTCCAAACACACCCCCTGCACAACTCCACCGGGGAAGGTGCCAGACAGGAGTTCTCTTAGTAGTTTTTACACTACCTTGGTAGGCAGCTGAAAGGCACCACAAAAGTTGTTCTACCTGCTTTCTGGGCTGAGATGGGGAACCGCTGAATTTTGGACTCGGCCGGTGACAAAATGTTCCAAACACACCCCATGCACAACTCCACTAGCGAAGGTGCCAGACAGGAGTTCTCCTGGTAGTTTTTACACTACCTTGGTAGGCACCTGAAAGGCACCACAAAAGTTGTTCTACCTGCTTTCTGGGCTGAGATGGGGAACCGCTGAATTTTGGACTCGGCCGGTGACAAAATGTTCCAAACACACCCCATGCACAACTCCACCGGGGAAGGTGCCAGGCAGGAGTTCTCTTGGTAGTTTTTACACTACCTTGGTAGGCATTTGAAAGGCACCACAAAAGTTGTTCTACCTGCTTTCTGGGCTGAGATGGGGAACCGCTGAATTTTTGGGCTCGGCCGGTGACAAAATATTCCGAACACACCCCATGCACAACTCCACCGGGGAAGGTGCCAGACAGGAGTTCTCCTGTAGTTTTTACATTGCTCCGGTAGGCAGCTGAAAGACACCACAAAAGTTGTTCTACCTGCTTTCTGGGCTGAGATGGGGAACCGCTGAATTTTGGACTCGGCCGGTGACAAAATGTTCCAAACACACCCCCTGCACAACTCCACCGGGGAAGGTGCCAGACAGGAGTTCTCCTGGTAGTTTTTACATTGCTCCGGTAGGCAGCTGAAAGACACCACAAAAGTTGTTCTACCTGCTTTCTGGGCTGAGATGGGGAACCGCTGAATTTTGGACTCGGCTGGTGACAAAATGTTCCAAACACACCCCATGCACAACTCCACCGGGGAAGGTGCCAGACAGGAGTTCTCCTGGTAGTTTTTACATTGCTCCGGTAGGCATCAAAAGGACACCACAAAAGTTGTTCTACCTGCTTTCTGGGCTGAGATGGGGAACCGCTAAATTTTGGACTCGGCCAGAGACAAAATGTTCCAAACACACCCCATGCACAACTCCACCGGGGAAGGTGCCAGACAGGAGTTCTCCTGGTAGTTTTTACATTGCTCCGGTAGGCATCTGAAAGACACCACAAAAGTTGTTCTACCTGCTTTCTGGGCTGAGATGGGGAATCGCTGAATTTTGGACTCGGCCGGTGACAAAATGTTCCAAACACACCCCATGCACAACTCCACCGGGGAAGGTGCCAGACAAGCGTTCTCTTGATAGTTTTTACACTACCTTGGTAGGCATCTAAAAGACACCACAAAAGTTGTTCTACCTGCTTTCTGGGCTGAGATGGGGAACCGCTGAATTTTGGACTCGGCCGGTGACAAAATGTTCCAAACACACCCCCTGCACAACTATACCGGGGAAGGTGCCAGACAGGAGTTCTCCTGGTAGTTTTTACATTGCTCCGGTAGGCATCTAAAAGACACCACAAAAGATGTTCTACCTGCTTTCTGGGCTGAGATGGGGAACCGCTGAATTTTGGACTCGGCCGGTGACAAAATGTTCCAAACACACCCCCTGCACAACTCCACCGGGGAAGGTGCCAGACAGGAGTTCTCCTGGTAGTTTTTACACTACCTTGGTAGGCACCTGAAAGGCACCACAAAAGTTGTTCTACCTGCTTTCTGGGCTGAGATGGGGAATCGCTGAATTTTGGACTCGGCCGGTGACAAAATGTTCCAAACACACCCCCTGCACAACTCCACCGGGGAAGGTGCCAGACAGGAGTTCTCTTAGTAGTTTTTACACTACCTTGGTAGGCATTTGAAAGGCACCACAAAAGTTGTTCTACCTGCTTTCTGGGCTGAGATGGGGAAACGCTGAATTTTTGGACTCGGCTGGTGACAAAATATTCCGAACACACCCCATGCACAACTCCACCGGGGAAGGTGCCAGACAGGAGTTCTCCTGTAGTTTTTACATTGCTCCGGTAGGCATCTGAAAGACACCACAAAAGTTGTTCTACCTGCTTTCTGGGCTGAGATGGGGAAACGCTGAATTTTGGACTCGGCCGGTGACAAAATGTTCCAAACACACCCCATGCACAACTCCACCGGGGAAGGTGCCAGACAGGAGTTCTCTTAATAGTTTTTACACTACCTTGGTAGGCAGCTAAAAGGCACCACAAAAGTTGTTCTACCTGCTTTCTGGGCTGAGATGGGGAACCGCTGAATTTTGGAGTCGGCCGGTGACAAAATGTTCCAAACACACCCCATGCACAACTCCACTAGCGAAGGTGCCAGGGACGAGCTCTGTTGGTAGTTTTTACATTGCTCCGGTAGGCATCAAAAGGACACCACAAAAGTTGTTCTACCTGCTTTCTGGGCTGAGATGGGGAATCGCTGAATTTTGGACTCGGCCGGTGACAAAATGTTCCAAAGACACCCCATGCACAACTCCACCGGGGAAGGTGCCAGGCAGGAGTTCTCTTGGTAGTTTTTACACTACCTTGGTAGGCATTTGAAAGGCACCACAAAAGTTGTTCTACCTGCTTTCTGGGCTGAGATGGGGAACCGCTGAATTTTGGACTCGGCTGGTGACAAAATGTTCCAAACACACCCCCTGCACAACTCCACCGGGGAAGGTGCCAGACAGGAGTTCTCCTGGTAGTTTTTACATTGCTCCGGTAGGCATCTGAAAGACACCACAAAAGTTGTTCTACCTGCTTTCTGGGCTGAGATGGGGAATCGCTGAATTTTGGACTCGGCCAGTGACAAAATGTTCCAAAGACACCCCCTGCACAACTCCACCGGGGAAGGTGCCAGACAGGAGTTCTCTTGGTAGTTTTTACATTGCTCCGGTAGGCATCTGAAAGACACCACAAAAGTTGTTCTACCTGCTTTCTGGGCTGAGATGGGGAATCGCTGAATTTTGGACTCGGCCGGTGACAAAATGTTCCAAACACACCCCCTGCAAAACTCCACCGGGGAAGGTGCCAGACAAGCGTTCTCTTGATAGTTTTTACACTACCTTGGTAGGCATCTAAAAGACACCACAAAAGTTGTTCTACCTGCTTTCTGGGCTGAGATGGGGAACAGCTGAATTTTGGAGTCGGCCGGTGACAAAATGTTCCAAACACACCCCCCGCACAACTATACCGGGGGAAGGTGCCAGACAGGAGTTCTCCTGGTAGTTTTTACATTGCTCCGGTAGGCATCTAAAAGACACCACAAAAGATGTTCTACCTGCTTTCTGGGCTGAGATGGGGAACCGCTGAATTTTGGACTCGGCCGGTGACAAAATGTTCCAAACACACCCCCTGCACAACTCCACCGGGGAAGGTGCCAGACAGGAGTTCTCCTGGTAGTTTTTACACTACCTTGGTAGGCACCTGAAAGACACCACAAAAGTTGTTCTACCTGCTTTCTGGGCTGAGATGGGGAACCGCTGAATTTTGGACTCGGCTGGTGACAAAATGTTCCAAACACACCCCCTGCACAACTCCACCGGGGAAGGTGCCAGACAGGAGTTCTCCTGGTAGTTTTTACATTGCTCCGGTAGGCATCAAAAGGACACCACAAAAGTTGTTCTACCTGCTTTCTGGGCTGAGATGGGGAACCGCTAAATTTTGGACTCGGCCAGAGACAAAATGTTCCAAACACACCCCATGCACAACTCCACCGGGGAAGGTGCCAGACAGGAGTTCTCCTGGTAGTTTTTACATTGCTCCGGTAGGCATCTGAAAGACACCACAAAAGTTGTTCTACCTGCTTTCTGGGCTGAGATGGGGAATCGCTGAATTTTGGACTCGGCCGGTGACAAAATGTTCCAAACACACCCCATGCACAACTCCACCGGGGAAGGTGCCAGACAAGCGTTCTCTTGATAGTTTTTACACTACCTTGGTAGGCATCTAAAAGACACCACAAAAGTTGTTCTACCTGCTTTCTGGGCTGAGATGGGGAACCGCTGAATTTTGGACTCGGCCGGTGACAAAATGTTCCAAACACACCCCCTGCACAACTATACCGGGGAAGGTGCCAGACAGGAGTTCTCCTGGTAGTTTTTACATTGCTCCGGTAGGCATCTAAAAGACACCACAAAAGATGTTCTACCTGCTTTCTGGGCTGAGATGGGGAACCGCTGAATTTTGGACTCGGCCGGTGACAAAATGTTCCAAACACACCCCCTGCACAACTCCACCGGGGAAGGTGCCAGACAGGAGTTCTCCTGGTAGTTTTTACACTACCTTGGTAGGCACCTGAAAGGCACCACAAAAGTTGTTCTACCTGCTTTCTGGGCTGAGATGGGGAATCGCTGAATTTTGGACTCGGCCGGTGACAAAATGTTCCAAACACACCCCATGCACAACTCCACCGGGGAAGGTGCCAGACAGGAGTTCTCTTAGTAGTTTTTACACTACCTTGGTAGGCATTTGAAAGGCACCACAAAAGTTGTTCTACCTGCTTTCTGGGCTGAGATGGGGAAACGCTGAATTTTTGGACTCGGCTGGTGACAAAATATTCCGAACACACCCCATGCACAACTCCACCGGGGAAGGTGCCAGACAGGAGTTCTCCTGTAGTTTTTACATTGCTCCGGTAGGCATCTGAAAGACACCACAAAAGTTGTTCTACCTGCTTTCTGGGCTGAGATGGGGAAACGCTGAATTTTGGACTCGGCCGGTGACAAAATGTTCCAAACACACCCCATGCACAACTCCACCGGGGAAGGTGCCAGACAGGAGTTCTCTTAATAGTTTTTACACTACCTTGGTAGGCAGCTAAAAGGCACCACAAAAGTTGTTCTACCTGCTTTCTGGGCTGAGATGGGGAACCGCTGAATTTTGGAGTCGGCCGGTGACAAAATGTTCCAAACACACCCCATGCACAACTCCACTAGCGAAGGTGCCAGGGACGAGCTCTGTTGGTAGTTTTTACATTGCTCCGGTAGGCATCAAAAGGACACCACAAAAGTTGTTCTACCTGCTTTCTGGGCTGAGATGGGGAATCGCTGAATTTTGGACTCGGCCGGTGACAAAATGTTCCAAAGACACCCCATGCACAACTCCACCGGGGAAGGTGCCAGGCAGGAGTTCTCTTGGTAGTTTTTACACTACCTTGGTAGGCATTTGAAAGGCACCACAAAAGTTGTTCTACCTGCTTTCTGGGCTGAGATGGGGAACCGCTGAATTTTGGAGTCGGCTGGTGACAAAATGTTCCAAACACACCCCCTGCACAACTCCACCGGGGAAGGTGCCAGACAGGAGTTCTCCTGGTAGTTTTTACATTGCTCCGGTAGGCATCTGAAAGACACCACAAAAGTTGTTCTACCTGCTTTCTGGGCTGAGATGGGGAATCGCTGAATTTTGGACTCGGCCAGTGACAAAATGTTCCAAAGACACCCCCTGCACAACTCCACCGGGGAAGGTGCCAGACAGGAGTTCTCTTGGTAGTTTTTACATTGCTCCGGTAGGCATCTGAAAGACACCACAAAAGTTGTTCTACCTGCTTTCTGGGCTGAGATGGGGAATCGCTGAATTTTGGACTCGGCCGGTGACAAAATGTTCCAAACACACCCCCTGCAAAACTCCACCGGGGAAGGTGCCAGACAAGCGTTCTCTTGATAGTTTTTACACTACCTTGGTAGGCATCTAAAAGACACCACAAAAGTTGTTCTACCTGCTTTCTGGGCTGAGATGGGGAACAGCTGAATTTTGGAGTCGGCCGGTGACAAAATGTTCCAAACACACCCCCCGCACAACTATACCGGGGAAGGTGCCAGACAGGAGTTCTCCTGGTAGTTTTTACATTGCTCCGGTAGGCATCTAAAAGACACCACAAAAGATGTTCTACCTGCTTTCTGGGCTGAGATGGGGAACCGCTGAATTTTGGACTCGGCCGGTGACAAAATGTTCCAAACACACCCCCTGCACAACTCCACCGGGGAAGGTGCCAGACAGGAGTTCTCCTGGTAGTTTTTACACTACCTTGGTAGGCACCTGAAAGGCACCACAAAAGTTGTTCTACCTGCTTTCTGGGCTGAGATGGGGAATCGCTGAATTTTGGACTCGGCCGGTGACAAAATGTTCCAAACACACCCCCTGCACAACTCCACCGGGGAAGGTGCCAGACAGGAGTTCTCTTAATAGTTTTTACACTACCTTGGTAGGCAGCTGAAAGGCACCACAAAAGTTGTTCTACCTGCTTTCTGGGCTGAGATGGGGAACCGCTGAATTTTGGAGTCGGCCGGTGACAAAATGTTCCAAACACACCCCATGCACAACTCCACTAGCGAAGGTGCCAGACAGGAGTTCTCCTGGTAGTTTTTACATTGCTCCGGTAGGCAGCTGAAAGACACCACAAAAGTTGTTCTACCTGCTTTCTGGGCTGAGATGGGGAACCGCTGAATTTTGGACTCGGCCGGTGACAAAATGTTCCAAACACACCCCATGCACAACTCCACCGGGGAAGGTGCCAGGCAGGAGTTCTCTTGGTAGTTTTTACACTACCTTGGTAGGCATTTGAAAGGCACCACAAAAGTTGTTCTACCTGCTTTCTGGGCTGAGATGGGGAACCGCTGAATTTTTGGACTCGGCTGGTGACAAAATATTCCGAACACACCCCATGCACAACTCCACCGGGGAAGGTGCCAGACAGGAGTTCTCCTGTAGTTTTTACATTGCTCCGGTAGGCATCTGAAAGACACCACAAAAGTTGTTCTACCTGCTTTCTGGGCTGAGATGGGGAAACGCTGAATTTTGGACTCGGCCGGTGACAAAATGTTCCAAACACACCCCATGCACAACTCCACCGGGGAAGGTGCCAGACAGGAGTTCTCCTGGTAGTTTTTACACTACCTTGGTAGGCAGCTAAAAGGCACCACAAAAGTTGTTCTACCTGCTTTCTGGGCTGAGATGGGGAACCGCTGAATTTTGGAGTCGGCCGGTGACAAAATGTTCCAAACACACCCCATGCACAACTCCACTAGCGAAGGTGCCAGGGACGAGCTCTGTTGGTAGTTTTTACATTGCTCCGGTAGGCATCAAAAGGACACCACAAAAGTTGTTCTACCTGCTTTCTGGGCTGAGATGGGGAATCGCTGAATTTTGGACTCGGCCGGTGACAAAATGTTCCAAAGACACCCCATGCACAACTCCACCGGGGAAGGTGCCAGGCAGGAGTTCTCTTGGTAGTTTTTACACTACCTTGGTAGGCATTTGAAAGGCACCACAAAAGTTGTTCTACCTGCTTTCTGGGCTGAGATGGGGAACCGCTGAATTTTGGACTCGGCTGGTGACAAAATGTTCCAAACACACCCCCTGCACAACTCCACCGGGGAAGGTGCCAGACAGGAGTTCTCCTGGTAGTTTTTACATTGCTCCGGTAGGCATCTGAAAGACACCACAAAAGTTGTTCTACCTGCTTTCTGGGCTGAGATGGGGAATCGCTGAATTTTGGACTCGGCCAGTGACAAAATGTTCCAAAGACACCCCATGCACAACTCCACCGGGGAAGGTGCCAGACAGGAGTTCTCCTGGTAGTTTTTACATTGCTCCGGTAGGCATCTGAAAGACACCAAAAAAGTTGTTCTACCTGCTTTCTGGGCTGAGATGGGGAATCGCTGAATTTTGGACTCGGCCGGTGACAAAATGTTCCAAACACACCCCCTGCAAAACTCCACCGGGGAAGGTGCCAGACAAGCGTTCTCTTGATAGTTTTTACACTACCTTGGTAGGCATCTAAAAGACACCACAAAAGTTGTTCTACCTGCTTTCTGGGCTGAGATGGGGAACAGCTGAATTTTGGAGTCGGCCGGTGACAAAATGTTCCAAACACACCCCCTGCACAACTATACCGGGGAAGGTGCCAGACAGGAGTTCTCCTGGTAGTTTTTACATTGCTCCGGTAGGCATCTAAAAGACACCACAAAAGATGTTCTACCTGCTTTCTGGGCTGAGATGGGGAACCGCTGAATTTTGGACTCGGCCGGTGACAAAATGTTCCAAACACACCCCCTGCACAACTCCACCGGGGAAGGTGCCAGACAGGAGTTCTCCTGGTAGTTTTTACACTACCTTGGTAGGCACCTGAAAGGCACCACAAAAGTTGTTCTACCTGCTTTCTGGGCTGAGATGGGGAACCGCTGAATTTTGGACTCGGCCGGTGACAAAATGTTCCAAACACACCCCATGCACAACTCCACCGGGGAAGGTGCCAGGCAGGAGTTCTCTTGGTAGTTTTTACACTACCTTGGTAGGCATTTGAAAGGCACCACAAAAGTTGTTCTACCTGCTTTCTGGGCTGAGATGGGGAACCGCTGAATTTTTGGACTCGGCTGGTGACAAAATGTTCCGAACACACCCCATGCACAACTCCACCGGGGAAGGTGCCAGACAGGAGTTCTCCTGTAGTTTTTACATTGCTCCGGTAGGCAGCTGAAAGACACCACAAAAGTTGTTCTACCTGCTTTCTGGGCTGAGATGGGGAAACGCTGAATTTTGGACTCGGCCGGTGACAAAATGTTCCAAACACACCCCATGCACAACTCCACCGGGGAAGGTGCCAGACAGGAGTTCTCTTAATAGTTTTTACACTACCTTGGTAGGCAGCTAAAAGGCACCACAAAAGTTGTTCTACCTGCTTTCTGGGCTGAGATGGGGAACCGCTGAATTTTGGAGTCGGCCGGTGACAAAATGTTCCAAACACACCCCATGCACAACTCCACTAGCGAAGGTGCCAGGGACGAGCTCTGTTGGTAGTTTTTACATTGCTCCGGTAGGCATCAAAAGGACACCACAAAAGTTGTTCTACCTGCTTTCTGGGCTGAGATGGGGAACCGCTGAATTTTGGAGTCGGCCGGTGACAAAATGTTCCAAAGACACCCCCTGCACAACTCCACCGGGGAAGGTGCCAGGCAGGAGTTCTCCTGGTAGTTTTTACACTACCTTGGTAGGCAGCTGAAAGGCACCACAAAAGTTGTTCTACCTGCTTTCTGGGCTGAGATGGGGAACAGCTGAATTTTGGACTCGGCTGGTGACAACATTTTAATAAATACACCCCATGCACAACTCCACTAGCGAAGGTGCCAGGGACGAGTTCTGTTGGTAGTTTTTACATTGCTCCGGTAGGCATCAAAAGGACACCACAAAAGTTGTTCTACCTGCTTTCTGGGCTGAGATGGGGAATCGCTGAATTTTGGACTCGGCCGGTGACAAAATGTTCCAAAGACACCCCATGCACAACTCCACCGGGGAAGGTGCCAGGCAGGAGTTCTCTTGGTAGTTTTTACACTACCTTGGTAGGCATTTGAAAGGCACCACAAAAGTTGTTCTACCTGCTTTCTGGGCTGAGATGGGGAACCGCTGAATTTTGGACTCGGCTGGTGACAAAATGTTCCAAACACACCCCCTGCACAACTCCACCGGGGAAGGTGCCAGACAGGAGTTCTCCTGGTAGTTTTTACATTGCTCCGGTAGGCATCTGAAAGACACCACAAAAGTTGTTCTACCTGCTTTCTGGGCTGAGATGGCGAACCGCTGAATTTTGGACTCGGCCAGTGACAAAATGTTCCAAAGACACCCCATGCACAACTCCACCGGGGAAGGTGCCAGACAGGAGTTCTCTTAGTAGTTTTTACACTACCTTGGTAGGCACCTGAAAGGCACCACAAAAGTTGTTCTACCTGCTTTCTGGGCTGAGATGGGGAACCGCTGAATTTTGGAGTCGGCCGGTGACAAAATGTTCCAAACACACCCCATGCACAACTCCACCGGGGAAGGTGCCAGGCAGGAGTTCTCTTGGTAGTTTTTACACTACCTTGGTAGGCAGCTGAAAGGCACCACAAAAGTTGTTCTACCTGCTTTCTGGGCTGAGATGGGGAACCGCTGAATTTTTGGACTCGGCTGGTGACAAAATGTTCCGAACACACCCCATGCACAACTCCACCGGGGAAGGTGCCAGACAGGAGTTCTCCTGGTAGTTTTTACATTGCTCCGGTAGGCAGCTGAAAAACACCACAAAAGTTGTTCTACCTGCTTTCTGGGCTGAGATGGGGAATCGCTGAATTTTGGACTCGGCCGGTGACAAAATGTTCCAAACACACCCCCTGCACAACTCCACCGGGGAAGGTGCCAGACAGGAGTTCTCTTGGTAGTTTTTACACTACCTTGGTAGGCATCTAAAAGACACCACAAAAGTTGTTCTACCTGCTTTCTGGGCTGAGATGGGGAAACGCTGAATTTTGGACTCGGCCGGTGACAAAATGTTCCAAACACACCCCATGCACAACTCCACCGGGGAATGTGCCAGACAAGCGTTCTCTTGATAGTTTTTACACTACCTTGGTAGGCATCTGAAAGACACCACAAAAGTTGTTCTACCTGCTTTCTGGGCTGAGATGGGGAACCGCTGAATTTTGGAGTCGGCTGGTGACAAAATGTTCCAAAGACACCCCCTGCACAACTCCACCGGGGAAGGTGCCAGACAAGAGTTCTCTTGAGAGTTTTTACACTACCTTGGTAGGCATCTGAAAGACACCACAAAAGTTGTTCTACCTGCTTTCTGGGCTGAGATGGGGAACCGCTGAATTTTGGACTCGGCCGGTGACAAAATGTTCCAAACACACCCCATGCACAACTCCACCGGGGAAGGTGCCAGACAGGAGTTCTCTTAGTAGTTTTTACACTACCTTGGTAGGCATCTGAAAGACACCACAAAAGTTGTTCTACCTGCTTTCTGGGCTGAGATGGGGAAACGCTGAATTTTGGACTCGGCTGGTGACAAAATGTTCCAAACACACCCCCTGCACAACTCCACCGGGGAAGGTGCCAGACGGGAGTTCTCCTGGTAGTTTTTACATTGCTCCGGTAGGCATCTGAAAGACACCACAAAAGTTGTTCTATCTGCTTTCTGGGCTGAGATGGGGAATCGCTGAATTTTGGACTCGGCCGGTGACAAAATGTTCCAAAGACACCCCATGCACAACTCCACCGGGGAAGGTGCCAGGCAGGAGTTCTCCTGGTAGTTTTTACATTGCTCCGGTAGGCATCTGAAAGACACCACAAAAGTTGTTCTTCCTGCTTTCTGGGCTGAGATGGGGAAACGCTGAATTTTGGAGTCGGCCGGTGACAAAATGTTCCAAACACACCCCATGCACAACTCCACCGGGGAAGGTGCCAGGCAGGAGTTCTCTTAATAGTTTTTACACTACCTTGGTAGGCAGCTAAAAGGCACGACAAAAGTTGTTCTACCTGCTTTCTGGGCTGAGATGGGGAACCGCTGAATTTTGGACTCGGCTGGTGACAAAATGTTCCAAACACACCCCCTGCACAACTCCACCGGGGAAGGTGCCAGACAGGAGTTCTCCTGGTAGTTTTTACATTGCTCCGGTAGGCATCTGAAAGACACCACAAAAGTTGTTCTACCTGCTTTCTGGGCTGAGATGGGGAACCGCTGAATTTTGGACTCGGCCAGTGACAAAATGTTCCAAAGACACCCCATGCACAACTCCACCGGGGAAGGTGCCAGACAGGAGTTCTCTTGGTAGTTTTTACATTGCTCCGGTAGGCATCTGAAAGACACCACAAAAGTTGTTCTACCTGCTTTCTGGGCTGAGATGGGGAACCGCTGAATTTTGGACTCGGCCGGTGACAAAATGTTCCAAACACACCCCATGCACAACTCCACCGGGGAAGGTGCCAGACAGGAGTTCTCTTAATAGTTTTTACACTACCTTGGTAGGCAGCTGAAAGGCACCACAAAAGTTGTTCTACCTGCTTTCTGGGCTGAGATGGGGAATCGCTGAATTTTGGAGTCGGCTGGTGACAAAATGTTTCAAACACACCCCCTGCACAACTCCACCGGGGAAGGTGCCAGACAGGAGTTCTCCTGGTAGTTTTTACATTGCTCCGGTAGGCATCTGAAAGACACCACTAAAGTTGTTCTATCTGCTTTCTGGGCTGAGATGGGGAATCGCTGAATTTTGGAGTCGGCCGGTGACAAAATGTTCCAAAGACACCCCATGCACAACTCCACCGGGGAATGTGCCAGACAAGCGTTCTCTTGATAGTTTTTACACTACCTTGGTAGGCATCTGAAAGACACCACAAAAGTAGTTCTACCTGCTTTCTGGGCTGAGATGCGGAATCGCTGAATTTTGGACTCGGCCGGTGACAAAATGTTCCAAAGACACCCCATGCACAACTCCACCGGGGAAGGTGCCAGGCAGGAGTTCTCTTGGTAGTTTTTACACTACCTTGGTAGGCATTTGAAAGGCACCACAAAAGTTGTTCTACCTGCTTTCTGGGCTGAGATGGGGATCCGCTGAATTTTGGAGTCGGCTGGTGACAAAATGTTCCAAACACACCCCCTGCACAACTCCACCGGGGAAGGTGCCAGACAGGAGTTCTCCTGGTAGTTTTTACATTGCTCCGGTAGGCATCTGAAAGACACCACAAAAGTTGTTCTACCTGCTTTCTGGGCTGAGATGGGGAAACGCTGAATTTTGGAGTCGGCCGGTGACAAAATGTTCCAAACACACCCCCTGCACAACTCCACCGGGGAAGGTGCCAGACAGGAGTTCTCCTGGTAGTTTTTACATTGCTCCGGTAGGCAGCTGAAAGACACCACAAAAGTTGTTCTACCTGCTTTCTGGGCTGAGATGGGGAACCGCTGAATTTTGGACTCGGCCAGTGACAAAATGTTCCAAAGACACCCCATGCACAACTCCACCGGGGAAGGTGCCAGACAGGAGTTCTCTTAGTAGTTTTTACACTACCTTGGTAGGCACCTGAAAGGCACCACAAAAGTTGTTCTACCTGCTTTCTGGGCTGAGATGGGGAACCGCTGAATTTTGGAGTCGGCCGGTGACAAAATGTTCCAAACACACCCCATGCACAACTCCACCGGGGAAGGTGCCAGACAGGAGTTCTCCTGGTAGTTTTTACATTGCTCCGGTAGGCAGCTGAAAGACACCACAAAAGTTGTTCTACCTGCTTTCTGGGCTGAGATGGGGAAACGCTGAATTTTGGACTCGGCCGGTGACAAAATGTTCCAAACACACCCCATGCACAACTCCACCGGGGAAGGTGCCAGGGACGAGCTCTGTTGGTAGTTTTTACATTGCTCCGGTAGGCATCAAAAGGATACCACAAAAGTTGTTCTACCTGCTTTCTGGGCTGAGATGGGGAACCGCTGAATTTTGGACTCGGCCGGTGACAAAATGTTCCAAACACACCCCCTGCACAACTCCACCGGGGAAGGTGCCAGACAGGAGTTCTCTTAGTAGTTTTTACACTACCTTGGTAGGCATCTGAAAGACACCACAAAAGTTGTTCTACCTGCTTTCTGGGCTGAGATGGGGAACCGCTGAATTTTGGACTCGGCTGGTGACAAAATGTTCCAAACACACCCCCTGCACAACACCACCGGGGAAGGTGCCAGACGGGAGTTCTCCTGGTAGTTTTTACATTGCTCCGGTAGGCATCTGAAAGACACCACAAAAGTTGTTCTATCTGCTTTCTGGGCTGAGATGGGGAACAGCTGAATTTTGGAGTCGGCCGGTGACAAAATGTTCCAAAGACACCCCCTGCACAACTATACCGGGGAAGGTGCCAGACAGGAGTTCTCCTGGTAGTTTTTACATTGCTCCGGTAGGCATCTAAAAGACACCACAAAAGATGTTCTACCTGCTTTCTGGTCTGAGATGGGGAACCGCTGAATTTTGGAGTCGGCCGGTGACAAAATGTTCCAAACACACCCCCTGCACAACTCCACCGGGGAAGGTGCCAGGCAGGAGTTCTCCTGGTAGTTTTTACACTACCTTGTTAGGCACCTGAAAGGCACCACAAAAGTTGTTCTACCTGCTTTCTGGGCTGAGATGGGGAATCGCTGAATTTTGGACTCGGCCGGTGACAAAATGTTCCAAACACACCCCATGCACAACTCCACCGGGGAAGGTGCCAGGCAGGAGTTCTCCTGGTAGTTTTTACATTGCTCCGGTAGGCATCTGAAAGACACCACAAAAGTTGTTCTACCTGCTTTCTGGGCTGAGATGGGGAACCGCTGAATTTTGGACTCGGCCGGTGACAAAATGTTCCAAACACACCCCATGCACAACTCCACCGGGGAAGGTGCCAGACAGGAGTTCTCCTGGTAGTTTTTACACTACCTTGGTAGGCATTTGAAAGGCACCACAAAAGTTGTTCTACCTGCTTTCTGGGCTGAGATGGGGAACCGCTGAATTTTTGGACTCGGCTGGTGACAAAATATTCCGAACACACCCCATGCACAACTCCACTAGCGAAGGTGCCAGACAGGAGTTCTCCTGTAGTTTTTACATTGCTCCGGTAGGCAGCTGAAAGACACCACAAAAGTTGTTCTACCTGCTTTCTGGGCTGAGATGGGGAAACGCTGAATTTTGGACTCGGCCGGTGACAAAATGTTCCAAACACACCCCATGCACAACTCCACCGGGGAATGTGCCAGACAAGCGTTCTCTTGATAGTTTTTACACTACCTTGGTAGGCATCTGAAAGACACCACAAAAGTTGTTCTACCTGCTTTCTGGGCTGAGATGGGGAACCGCTGAATTTTGGACTCGGCCGGTGACAAAATGTTCCAAACACACCCCCTGCACAACTCCACCGGGGAAGGTGCCAGACAGGAGTTCTCCTGGTAGTTTTTACATTGCTCCGGTAGGCAGCTGAAAGACACCACAAAAGTTGTTCTACCTGCTTTCTGGGCTGAGATGGGGAAACGCTGAATTTTGGACTCGGCCGGTGACAAAATGTTCCAAACACACCCCATGCACAACTCCACCGGGGAAGGTGCCAGGGACGAGCTCTGTTGGTAGTTTTTACATTGCTCCGGTAGGCATCAAAAGGATACCACAAAAGTTGTTCTACCTGCTTTCTGGGCTGAGATGGGGAACCGCTGAATTTTGGAGTCGGCCGGTGACAAAATGTTCCAAACACACCCCCTGCACAACTCCACCGGGGAAGGTGCCAGGCAGGAGTTCTCCTGGTAGTTTTTACACTACCTTGTTAGGCACCTGAAAGGCACCACAAAAGTTGTTCTACCTGCTTTCTGGGCTGAGATGGGGAATCGCTGAATTTTGGACTCGGCCGGTGACAAAATGTTCCAAACACACCCCATGCACAACTCCACCGGGGAAGGTGCCAGGCAGGAGTTCTCCTGGTAGTTTTTACATTGCTCCGGTAGGCATCTGAAAGACACCACAAAAGTTGTTCTACCTGCTTTCTGGGCTGAGATGGGGAACCGCTGAATTTTGGACTCGGCCGGTGACAAAATGTTCCAAACACACCCCATGCACAACTCCACCGGGGAAGGTGCCAGACAGGAGTTCTCCTGGTAGTTTTTACACTACCTTGGTAGGCATTTGAAAGGCACCACAAAAGTTGTTCTACCTGCTTTCTGGGCTGAGATGGGGAACCGCTGAATTTTTGGACTCGGCTGGTGACAAAATATTCCGAACACACCCCATGCACAACTCCACTAGCGAAGGTGCCAGACAGGAGTTCTCCTGTAGTTTTTACATTGCTCCGGTAGGCAGCTGAAAGACACCACAAAAGTTGTTCTACCTGCTTTCTGGGCTGAGATGGGGAAACGCTGAATTTTGGACTCGGCCGGTGACAAAATGTTCCAAACACACCCCATGCACAACTCCACCGGGGAATGTGCCAGACAAGCGTTCTCTTGATAGTTTTTACACTACCTTGGTAGGCATCTGAAAGACACCACAAAAGTTGTTCTACCTGCTTTCTGGGCTGAGATGGGGAACCGCTGAATTTTGGACTCGGCCGGTGACAAAATGTTCCAAACACACCCCCTGCACAACTCCACCGGGGAAGGTGCCAGACAGGAGTTCTCTTAGTAGTTTTTACACTACCTTGGTAGGCATCTGAAAGACACCAAAAAAGTTGTTCTACCTGCTTTCTGGGCTGAGATGGGGAACCGCTGAATTTTGGACTCGGCTGGTGACAAAATGTTCCAAACACACCCCCTGCACAAGACCACCGGGGAAGGTGCCAGACGGGAGTTCTCCTGGTAGTTTTTACATTGCTCCGGTAGGCATCTGAAAGACACCACAAAAGTTGTTCTATCTGCTTTCTGGGCTGAGATGGGGAACAGCTGAATTTTGGAGTCGGCCGGTGACAAAATGTTCCAAAGACACCCCCTGCACAACTATACCGGGGAAGGTGCCAGACAGGAGTTCTCCTGGTAGTTTTTACATTGCTCCGGTAGGCATCTGAAAGACACCACAAAAGATGTTCTACCTGCTTTCTGGGCTGAGATGGGGAACCGCTGAATTTTGGAGTCGGCCGGTGACAAAATGTTCCAAACACACCCCCTGCACAACTCCACCGGGGAAGGTGCCAGACAGGAGTTCTCCTGGTAGTTTTTACACTACCTTGGTAGGCACCTGAAAGGCACCACAAAAGTTGTTCTACCTGCTTTCTGGGCTGAGATGGGGAATCGCTGAATTTTGGACTCGGCCGGTGACAAAATGTTCCAAAGACACCCCATGCACAACTCCACCGGGGAAGGTGCCAGGCAGGAGTTCTCCTGGTAGATTTTACATTGCTCCGGTAGGCATCTGAAAGACACCACAAAAGTTGTTCTACCTGCTTTCTGGGCTGAGATGGGGAAACGCTGAATTTTGGACTCGGCCGGTGACAAAATGTTCCAAACACACCCCCTGCACAACTCCACCGGGGAAGGTGCCAGACAGGAGTTCTCTTAGTAGTTTTTACACTACCTTGGTAGGCAGCTGAAAGGCACCACAAAAGTTGTTCTACCTGCTTTCTGGGCTGAGATGGGGAACCGCTGAATTTTGGAGTCGGCCGGTGACAAAATGTTCCAAAGACACCCCCTGCACAACTCCACTAGCGAAGGTGCCAGACAGGAGTTCTCCTGGTAGTTTTTACACTACCTTGGTAGGCATCTGAAAGGCACCACAAAAGTTGTTCTACCTGCTTTCTGGGCTGAGATGGGGAACCGCTGAATTTTGGACTCGGCCGGTGACAAAATGTTCCAAACACACCCCATGCACAACTCCACCGGGGAAGGTGCCAGGCAGGAGTTCTCTTAGTAGTTTTTACACTACCTTGGTAGGCATTTGAAAGGCACCACAAAAGTTGTTCTACCTGCTTTCTGGGCTGAGATGGGGAACCGCTGAATTTTGGAGTCGGCCGGTGACAAAATGTTCCAAACACACCCCATGCACAACTCCACTAGCGAAGGTGCCAGGGACGAGCTCTGTTGGTAGTTTTTACATTGCTCCGGTAGGCATCAAAAGGACACCACAAAAGTTGTTCTACCTGCTTTCTGGGCTGAGATGGGGAATCGCTGAATTTTGGACTCGGCCGGTGACAAAATGTTCCAAAGACACCCCATGCACAACTCCACCGGGGAAGGTGCCAGGCAGGAGTTCTCTTGGTAGTTTTTACACTACCTTGGTAGGCATTTGAAAGGCACCACAAAAGTTGTTCTACCTGCTTTCTGGGCTGAGATGGGGAAACGCTGAATTTTGGAGTCGGCTGGTGACAAAATGTTCCAAACACACCCCCTGCACAACTCCACCGGGGAAGGTGCCAGACAGGAGTTCTCCTGGTAGTTTTTACATTGCTCTGGTAGGCATCTGAAAGACACCACAAAAGTTGTTCTACCTGCTTTCTGGGCTGAGATGGGGAACCGCTGAATTTTGGACTCGGCCAGTGACAAAATGTTCCAAACACACCCCCTGCACAACTCCACCGGGGAAGGTGCCAGACAGGAGTTCTCTTAGTAGTTTTTACACTACCTTGGTAGGCATCTGAAAGACACCAAAAAAGTTGTTCTACCTGCTTTCTGGGCTGAGATGGGGAACCGCTGAATTTTGGACTCGGCTGGTGACAAAATGTTCCAAACACACCCCCTGCACAACACCACCGGGGAAGGTGCCAGACGGGAGTTCTCCTGGTAGTTTTTACATTGCTCCGGTAGGCATCTGAAAGACACCACAAAAGTTGTTCTATCTGCTTTCTGGGCTGAGATGGGGAACAGCTGAATTTTGGAGTCGGCCGGTGACAAAATGTTCCAAAGACACCCCCTGCACAACTATACCGGGGAAGGTGCCAGACAGGAGTTCTCCTGGTAGTTTTTACATTGCTCCGGTAGGCATCTAAAAGACACCACAAAAGATGTTCTACCTGCTTTCTGGGCTGAGATGGGGAACCGCTGAATTTTGGAGTCGGCCGGTGACAAAATGTTCCAAACACACCCCCTGCACAACTCCACCGGGGAAGGTGCCATACAGGAGTTCTCCTGGTAGTTTTTACACTACCTTGGTAGGCACCTGAAAGGCACCACAAAAGTTGTTCTACCTGCTTTCTGGGCTGAGATGGGGAATCGCTGAATTTTGGACTCGGCCGGTGACAAAATGTTCCAAAGACACCCCATGCACAACTCCACCGGGGAAGGTGCCAGGCAGGAGTTCTCCTGGTAGATTTTACATTGCTCCGGTAGGCATCTGAAAGACACCACAAAAGTTGTTCTACCTGCTTTCTGGGCTGAGATGGGGAACCGCTGAATTTTGGACTCGGCCGGTGACAAAATGTTCCAAACACACCCCCTGCACAACTCCACCGGGGAAGGTGCCAGACAGGAGTTCTCTTAGTAGTTTTTACACTACCTTGGTAGGCAGCTGAAAGGCACCACAAAAGTTGTTCTACCTGCTTTCTGGGCTGAGATGGGGAACCGCTGAATTTTGGACTCGGCCGGTGACAAAATGTTCCAAACACACCCCATGCACAACTCCACCGGGGAAGGTGCCAGGCAGGAGTTCTCTTAGTAGTTTTTACACTACCTTGGTAGGCATTTGAAAGGCACCACAAAAGTTGTTCTACCTGCTTTCTGGGCTGAGATGGGGAACCGCTGAATTTTTGGACTCGGCTGGTGACAAAATATTCCGAACACACCCCATGCACAACTCCACCGGGGAAGGTGCCAGACAGGAGTTCTCCTGTAGTTTTTACATTGCTCCGGTAGGCATCTGAAAGACACCACAAAAGTTGTTCTACCTGCTTTCTGGGCTGAGATGGGGAAACGCTGAATTTTGGACTCGGCCGGTGACAAAATGTTCCAAACACACCCCATGCACAACTCCACCGGGGAAGGTGCCAGGCAGGAGTTCTCTTAATAGTTTTTACACTACCTTGGTAGGCAGCTAAAAGGCACCACAAAAGTTGTTCTACCTGCTTTCTGGGCTGAGATGGGGAACCGCTGAATTTTGGAGTCGGCCGGTGACAAAATGTTCCAAACACACCCCATGCACAACTCCACTAGCGAAGGTGCCAGGGACGAGCTCTGTTGGTAGTTTTTACATTGCTCCGGTAGGCATCAAAAGGACACCACAAAAGTTGTTCTACCTGCTTTCTGGGCTGAGATGGGGAATCGCTGAATTTTGGACTCGGCCGGTGACAAAATGTTCCAAAGACACCCCATGCACAACTCCACCGGGGAAGGTGCCAGGCAGGAGTTCTCTTGGTAGTTTTTACACTACCTTGGTAGGCATTTGAAAGGCACCACAAAAGTTGTTCTACCTGCTTTCTGGGCTGAGATGGGGAAACGCTGAATTTTGGAGTCGGCTGGTGACAAAATGTTCCAAACACACCCCATGCACAACTCCACCGGGGAAGGTGCCAGACAGGAGTTCTCCTGGTAGTTTTTACATTGCTCCGGTAGGCATCTGAAAGACACCACAAAAGTTGTTCTACCTGCTTTCTGGGCTGAGATGGGGAACCGCTGAATTTTGGACTCGGCCAGTGACAAAATGTTCCAAAGACACCCCATGCACAACTCCACCGGGGAAGGTGCCAGACAGGAGTTCTCTTAGTAGTTTTTACACTACCTTGGTAGGCACCTGAAAGGCACCACAAAAGTTGTTCTACCTGCTTTCTGGGCTGAGATGGGGAACCGCTGAATTTTGGACTCGGCTGGTGACAAAATGTTCCAAAGACACCCCATGCACAACTCCACCGGGGAAGGTGCCAGACAGGAGTTCTCCTGGTAGTTTTTACATTGCTCCGGTAGGCAGCTGAAAGACACCACAAAAGTTGTTCTATCTGCTTTCTGGGCTGAGATGGGGAATCGCTGAATTTTGGACTCGGCCGGTGACAAAATGTTCCAAAGACACCCCATGCACAACTCCACCGGGGAAGGTGCCAGACAGGAGTTCTCTTAGTAGTTTTTACACTACCTTGGTAGGCATCTAAAAGACACCACAAAAGTTGTTCTACCTGCTTTCTGGGCTGAGATGGGGAAACGCTGAATTTTGGACTCGGCTGGTGACAAAATGTTCCAAACACACCCCCTGCACAACTCCACCGGGGAAGGTGCCAGACAGGAGTTCTCCTGGTAGTTTTTACATTGCTCCGGTAGGCATCTGAAAGACACCACAAAAGTTGTTCTACCTGCTTTCGGGGCTGAGATGGGGAAACGCTGAATTTTGGACTCGGCCGGTGACAAAATGTTCCAAACACACCCCCTGCACAACTCCACCGGGGAAGGTGCCAGACAGGAGTTCTCTTGATAGTTTTTACACTACCTTGGTAGGCATCTAAAAGACACCACAAAAGTTGTTCTACCTGCTTTCTGGGCTGAGATGGGGAAACGCTGAATTTTGGAGTCGGCTGGTGACAAAATGTTCCAAACACACCCCCTGCACAACTCCACCGGGGAAGGTGCCAGACGGGAGTTCTCCTGGTAGTTTTTACATTGCTCCGGTAGGCATCTGAAAGACACCACAAAAGTTGTTCTACCTGCTTTCTGGGCTGAGATGGGGAACCGCTGAATTTTGGACTCGGCCGGTGACAAAATGTTCCAAACACACCCCCTGCACAACTCCACCGGGGAAGGTGCCAGACAGGAGTTCTCTTAGTAGTTTTTACACTACCTTGGTAGGCAGCTGAAAGGCACCACAAAAGTTGTTCTACCTGCTTTCTGGGCTGAGATGGGGAACCGCTGAATTTTGGAGTCGGCCGGTGACAAAATGTTCCAAAGACACCCCATGCACAACTCCACTAGCGAAGGTGCCAGACAGGAGTTCTCCTGGTAGTTTTTACACTACCTTGGTAGGCATCTGAAAGGCACCACAAAAGTTGTTCTACCTGCTTTCTGGGCTGAGATGGGGAACCGCTGAATTTTGGACTCGGCCGGTGACAAAATGTTCCAAACACACCCCATGCACAACTCCACCGGGGAAGGTGCCAGGCAGGAGTTCTCTTAGTAGTTTTTACACTACCTTGGTAGGCATTTGAAAGGCACCACAAAAGTTGTTCTACCTGCTTTCTGGGCTGAGATGGGGAACCGCTGAATTTTTGGACTCGGCTGGTGACAAAATATTCCGAACACACCCCATGCACAACTCCACCGGGGAAGGTGCCAGACAGGAGTTCTCCTGTAATTTTTACATTGCTCCGGTAGGCATCTGAAAGACACCACAAAAGTTGTTCTACCTGCTTTCTGGGCTGAGATGGGGAAACGCTGAATTTTGGACTCGGCCGGTGACAAAATGTTCCAAACACACCCCATGCACAACTCCACCGGGGAAGGTGCCAGGCAGGAGTTCTCTTAATAGTTTTTACACTACCTTGGTAGGCAGCTAAAAGGCACCACAAAAGTTGTTCTACCTGCTTTCTGGGCTGAGATGGGGAACCGCTGAATTTTGGAGTCGGCCGGTGACAAAATGTTCCAAACACACCCCATGCACAACTCCACTAGCGAAGGTGCCAGGGACGAGCTCTGTTGGTAGTTTTTACATTGCTCCAGTAGGCATCAAAAGGACACCACAAAAGTTGTTCTACCTGCTTTCTGGGCTGAGATGGGGAATCGCTGAATTTTGGACTCGGCCGGTGACAAAATGTTCCAAAGACACCCCATGCACAACTCCACCGGGGAAGGTGCCAGGCAGGAGTTCTCTTGGTAGTTTTTACACTACCTTGGTAGGCATTTGAAAGGCACCACAAAAGTTGTTCTACCTGCTTTCTGGGCTGAGATGGGGAAACGCTGAATTTTGGAGTCGGCTGGTGACAAAATGTTCCAAACACACCCCTTGCACAACTCCACCGGGGAAGGTGCCAGACAGGAGTTCTCCTGGTAGTTTTTACATTGCTCCGGTAGGCATCTGAAAGACACCACAAAAGTTGTTCTACCTGCTTTCTGGGCTGAGATGGGGAACCGCTGAATTTTGGACTCGGCCAGTGACAAAATGTTCCAAAGACACCCCATGCACAACTCCACCGGGGAAGGTGCCAGACAGGAGTTCTCTTAGTAGTTTTTACACTACCTTGGTAGGCACCTGAAAGGCACCACAAAAGTTGTTCTACCTGCTTTCTGGGCTGAGATGGGGAACCGCTGAATTTTGGACTCGGCTGGTGACAAAATGTTCCAAAGACACCCCATGCACAACTCCACCGGGGAAGGTGCCAGGCAGGAGTTCTCTTGGTAGTTTTTACACTACCTTGGTAGGCAGCTGAAAGGCACCACAAAAGTTGTTCTACCTGCTTTCTGGGCTGAGATGGGGAACCGCTGAATTTTTGGACTCGGCTGGTGACAAAATGTTCCGAACACACCCCATGCACAACTCCACCGGGGAAGGTGCCAGACAGGAGTTCTCCTGGTAGTTTTTACATTGCTCCGGTAGGCAGCTGAAAGACACCACAAAAGTTGTTCTATCTGCTTTCTGGGCTGAGATGGGGAATCGCTGAATTTTGGACTCGGCCGGTGACAAAATGTTCCAAAGACACCCCATGCACAACTCCACCGGGGAAGGTGCCAGACAGGAGTTCTCTTAGTAGTTTTTACACTACCTTGGTAGGCATCTAAAAGACACCACAAAAGTTGTTCTACCTGCTTTCTGGGCTGAGATGGGGAAACGCTGAATTTTGGACTCGGCTGGTGACAAAATGTTCCAAACACACCCCCTGCACAACTCCACCGGGGAAGGTGCCAGACAGGAGTTCTCCTGGTAGTTTTTACATTGCTCCGGTAGGCATCTGAAAGACACCACAAAAGTTGTTCTACCTGCTTTCGGGGCTGAGATGGGGAAACGCTGAATTTTGGACTCGGCTGGTGACAAAATGTTCCAAACACACCCCCTGCACAACTCCACCGGGGAAGGTGCCAGACAGGAGTTCTCTTGATAGTTTTTACACTACCTTGGTAGGCATCTAAAAGACACCACAAAAGTTGTTCTACCTGCTTTCTGGGCTGAGATGGGGAAACGCTGAATTTTGGAGTCGGCTGGTGACAAAATGTTCCAAACACACCCCATGCACAACTCCACCGGGGAAGGTGCCAGACGGGAGTTCTCCTGGTAGTTTTTACATTGCTCCGGTAGGCATCTGAAAGACACCACAAAAGTTGTTCTACCTGCTTTCTGGGCTGAGATGGGGAACAGCTGAATTTTGGAGTCGGCTGGTGACAAAATGTTCCAAACACACCCCCTGCACAACTCCACCGGGGAAGGTGCCAGACAGGAGTTCTCCTGGTAGTTTTTACATTGCTCTGGTAGGCATCTGAAAGACACCACAAAAGTTGTTCTACCTGCTTTCTGGGCTGAGATGGGGAACCGCTGAATTTTGGAGTCGGCTGGTGACAAAATGTTCCAAAGACACCCCCTGCACAACTCCACCGGGGAAGGTGCCAGACAAGAGTTCTCTTGAGAGTTTTTACACTACCTTGGTAGGCATCTGAAAGACACCACAAAAGTTGTTTTACCTGCTTTCTGGGCTGAGATGGGGAACCGCTGAATTTTGGACTCGGCCGGTGACAAAATGTTCCAAAGACACCCCATGCACAACTCCACCGGGGAATGTGCCAGACAAGCGTTCTCTTGATAGTTTTTACACTACCTTGGTAGGCATGTGAAAGACACCACAAAAGTTGTTCTACCTGCTTTCTGGGCTGAGATGGGGAATCGCTGAATTTTGGACTCGGCTGGTGACAAAATGTTCCAAACACACCCCCTGCACAACTCCACCGGGGAAGGTGCCAGACGGGAGTTCTCCTGGTAGTTTTTACATTGCTCCGGTAGGCACCTGAAAGACACCACAAAAGTTGTTCTATCTGCTTTCTGGGCTGAGATGGGGAATCGCTGAATTTTGGACTCGGCCGGTGACAAAATGTTCCAAACACACCCCATGCACAACTCCACCGGGGAAGGTGCCAGACAGGAGTTCTCTTAGTAGTTTTTACACTACCTTGGTAGGCATCTAAAAGACACCACAAAAGTTGTTCTACCTGCTTTCTGGGCTGAGATGGGGAACCGCTGAATTTTGGACTCGGCTGGTGACAAAATGTTCCAAACACACCCCCTGCACAACTCCACCGGGGAAGGTGCCAGACAGGAGTTCTCTTGATAGTTTTTACACTACCTTGGTAGGCATCTGAAAGACACCACAAAAGTTGTTCTACCTGCTTTCTGGGCTGAGATGGGGAACCGCTGAATTTTGGAGTCGGCTGGTGACAATATGTTCCAAACACACCCCCTGCACAACTCCACCGGGGAAGGTGCCAGACGGGAGTTTTCCTGGTAGTTTTTACATTGCTCCAGTAGGCATCTGAAAGACACCACAAAAGTTGTTCTATCTGCTTTCTGGGCTGAGATGGGGAATCGCTGAATTTTGGACTCGGCCGGTGACAAAATGTTCCAAAGACACCCCATGCACAACTCCACCGGGGAAGGTGCCAGACAGGAGTTCTCTTAGAAGTTTTTACACTACCTTGGTAGGCATCTGAAAGACACCACAAAAGTTGTTCTACCTGCTTTCTGGGCTGAGATGGGGAAACGCTGAATTTTGGACTCGGCTGGTGACAAAATGTTCCAAACACACCCCCTGCACAACTCCACCGGGGAAGGTGCCAGACAGGAGTTCTCTTGATAGTTTTTACACTACCTTGGTAGGCATCTAAAAGACACCACAAAAGTTGTTCTACCTGCTTTCTGGGCTGAGATGGGGAAACGCTGAATTTTGGAGTCGGCTGGTGACAAAATGTTCCAAAGACACCCCCTGCACAACTCCACCGGGCAAGGTGCCAGACGGGAGTTCTCCTGGTAGTTTTTACATTGCTCCGGTAGGCATCTGAAAGACACCACAAAAGTTGTTCTACCTGCTTTCTGGGCTGAGATGGGGAACCGCTGAATTTTGGACTCGGCCGGTGACAAAATGTTCCAAACACACCCCCTGCACAACTCCACCGGGGAAGGTGCCAGACAGGAGTTCTCTTAGTAGTTTTTACACTACCTTGGTAGGCAGCTGAAAGGCACCACAAAAGTTGTTCTACCTGCTTTCTGGGCTGAGATGGGGAACCGCTGAATTTTGGAGTCGGCCGGTGACAAAATGTTCCAAAGACACCCCATGCACAACTCCACTAGCGAAGGTGCCAGACAGGAGTTCTCCTGGTAGTTTTTACACTACCTTGGTAGGCATCTGAAAGGCACCACAAAAGTTGTTCTACCTGCTTTCTGGGCTGAGATGGGGAACCGCTGAATTTTGGACTCGGCCGGTGACAAAATGTTCCAAACACACCCCATGCACAACTCCACCGGGGAAGGTGCCAGGCAGGAGTTCTCTTAGTAGTTTTTACACTACCTTGGTAGGCATTTGAAAGGCACCACAAAAGTTGTTCTACCTGCTTTCTGGGCTGAGATGGGGAACCGCTGAATTTTTGGACTCGGCTGGTGACAAAATATTCCGAACACACCCCATGCACAACTCCACCGGGGAAGGTGCCAGACAGGAGTTCTCCTGTAGTTTTTACATTGCTCCGGTAGGCATCTGAAAGACACCACAAAAGTTGTTCTACCTGCTTTCTGGGCTGAGATGGGGAAACGCTGAATTTTGGACTCGGCCGGTGACAAAATGTTCCAAACACACCCCATGCACAACTCCACCGGGGAAGGTGCCAGGCAGGAGTTCTCTTAATAGTTTTTACACTACCTTGGTAGGCAGCTAAAAGGCACCACAAAAGTTGTTCTACCTGCTTTCTGGGCTGAGATGGGGAACCGCTGAATTTTGGAGTCGGCCGGTGACAAAATGTTCCAAACACACCCCATGCACAACTCCACTAGCGAAGGTGCCAGGGACGAGCTCTGTTGGTAGTTTTTACATTGCTCCGGTAGGCATCAAAAGGACACCACAAAAGTTGTTCTACCTGCTTTCTGGGCTGAGATGGGGAATCGCTGAATTTTGGACTCGGCCGGTGACAAAATGTTCCAAAGACACCCCATGCACAACTCCACCGGGGAAGGTGCCAGGCAGGAGTTCTCTTGGTAGTTTTTACACTACCTTGGTAGGCATTTGAAAGGCACAACAAAAGTTGTTCTACCTGCTTTCTGGGCTGAGATGGGGAAACGCTGAATTTTGGACTCGGCCGGTGACAAAATGTTCCAAACACACCCCATGCACAACTCCACCGGGGAAGGTGCCAGACAGGAGTTCTCTTGATAGTTTTTACACTACCTTGGTAGGCATCTGAAAGACACCACAAAAGTTGTTCTACCTGCTTTCTGGGCTGAGATGGGGAACCGCTGAATTTTGGAGTCGGCTGGTGACAATATGTTCCAAACACACCCCCTGCACAACTCCACCGGGGAAGGTGCCAGACGGGAGTTTTCCTGGTAGTTTTTACATTGCTCCAGTAGGAATCTGAAAGACACCACAAAAGTTGTTCTATCTGCTTTCTGGGCTGAGATGGGGAATCGCTGAATTTTGGACTCGGCCGGTGACAAAATGTTCCAAAGACACCCCATGCACAACTCCACCGGGGAAGGTGCCAGACAGGAGTTCTCTTAGAAGTTTTTACACTACCTTGGTAGGCATCTGAAAGACACCACAAAAGTTGTTCTACCTGCTTTCTGGGCTGAGATGGGGAAACGCTGAATTTTGGACTCGGCTGGTGACAAAATGTTCCAAACACACCCCCTGCACAACTCCACCGGGGAAGGTGCCAGGCAGGAGTTCTCTTGGTAGTTTTTACACTACCTTGGTAGGCATTTGAAAGGCACCACAAAAGTTGTTCTACCTGCTTTCTGGGCTGAGATGGGGAACCGCTGAATTTTTGGACTCGGCTGGTGACAAAATGTTCCAAACACACCCCATGCACAACTCCACCGGGGAAGGTGCCAGACAGGAGTTCTCCTGGTAGTTTTTACATTGCTCCGGTAGGCAGCTGAAAGACACCACAAAAGTTGTTCTATCTGCTTTCTGGGCTGAGATGGGGAATCGCTGAATTTTGGACTCGGCCGGTGACAAAATGTTCCAAAGACACCCCCTGCACAACTCCACCGGGGAAGGTGCCAGACAGGAGTTCTCTTAGTAGTTTTTACACTACCTTGGTAGGCATCTGAAAGACACCACAAAAGATGTTCTACCTGCTTTCTGGGCTGAGATGGGGAACAGCTGAATTTTGGAGTCGGCTGGTGACAAAATGTTCCAAACACACCCCCTGCACAACTCCACCGGGGAAGGTGCCAGACAGGAGTTCTCCTGGTAGTTTTTACATTGCTCTGGTAGGCATCTGAAAGACACCACAAAAGTTGTTTTACCTGCTTTCTGGGCTGAGATGGGGAACCGCTGAATTTTGGAGTCGGCTGGTGACAAAATGTTCCAAAGACACCCCCTGCACAACTCCACCGGGGAAGGTGCCAGACAAGAGTTCTCTTAGTAGCTTTTACATTGCTCCGGTAGGCATCTGAAAGACACCACAAAAGTTGTTCTACCTGCTTTCTGGGCTGAGATGGGGAACCGCTGAATTTTGGAGTCGGCTGGTGACAAAATGTTCCAAACACACCCCCTGCACAACTCCACCGGGGAAGGTGCCAGACAGGAGTTCTCTTGATAGTTTTTACACTACCTTGGTAGGCATCTGAAAGACACCACAAAAGTTGTTCTACCTGCTTTCTGGGCTGAGATGGGGAAACGCTGAATTTTGGACTCGGCTGGTGACAATATGTTCCAAACACACCCCCTGCACAACTCCACCGGGGAAGGTGCCAGACGGGAGTTCTCCTGGTAGTTTTTACATTGCTCCGGTAGGCATCTGAAAGACACCACAAAAGTTGTTCTATCTGCTTTCTGGGCTGAGATGGGGAATCGCTGAATTTTGGAGTCGCCCGGTGACAAAATGTTCCAAAGACACCCCATGCACAACTCCACTAGCGAAGGTGCCAGACAGGAGTTCTCTTAGAAGTTTTTACACTACCTTGGTAGGCATCTGAAAGACACCACAAAAGTTGTTCTATCTGCTTTCTGGGCTGAGATGGGGAAACGCTGAATTTTGGACTCGGCTGGTGACAAAATGTTCCAAACACACCCCCTGCACAACTCCACCGGGGAAGGTGCCAGGCAGGAGTTCTCTTGGTAGTTTTTACACTACCTTGGTAGGCATTTGAAAGGCACCACAAAAGTTGTTCTACCTGCTTTCTGGGCTGAGATGGGGAACCGCTGAATTTTTGGACTCGGCTGGTGACAAAATGTTCCAAACACACCCCATGCACAACTCCACCGGGGAAGGTGCCAGACAGGAGTTCTCCTGGTAGTTTTTACATTGCTCCGGTAGGCAGCTGAAAGACACCACAAAAGTTGTTCTATCTGCTTTCTGGGCTGAGATGGGGAATCGCTGAATTTTGGGCTCGGCCGGTGACAAAATGTTCCAAAGACACCCCATGCACAACTCCACCGGGGAAGGTGCCAGACAGGAGTTCTCTTAGTAGTTTTTACACTACCTTGGTAGGCATCTAAAAGACACCACAAAAGTTGTTCTACCTGCTTTCTGGGCTGAGATGGGGAAACGCTGAATTTTGGACTCGGCTGGTGACAAAATGTTCCAAACACACCCCCTGCACAACTCCACCGGGGAAGGTGCCAGACAGGAGTTCTCCTGGTAGTTTTTACATTGCTCCGGTAGGCATCTGAAAGACACCACAGAAGTTGTTCTACCTGCTTTCTGGGCTGAGATGGGGAACCGCTGAATTTTGGACTCGGCTGGTGACAAAATGTTCCAAACACACCCCCTGCACAACTCCACCGGGGAAGGTGCCAGACAGGAGTTCTCTTGATAGTTTTTACACTACCTTGGTAGGCATCTAAAAGACACCACAAAAGTTGTTCTACCTGCTTTCTGGGCTGAGATGGGGAAACGCTGAATTTTGGAGTCGGCTGGTGACAAAATGTTCCAAAGACACCCCCTGCACAACTCCACCGGGCAAGGTGCCAGACGGGAGTTCTCCTGGTAGTTTTTACATTGCTCCGGTAGGCATCTGAAAGACACCACAAAAGATGTTCTACCTGCTTTCTGGGCTGAGATGGGGAACAGCTGAATTTTGGAGTCGGCTGGTGACAAAATGTTCCAAACACACCCCCTGCACAACTCCACCGGGGAAGGTGCCAGACAGGAGTTCTCCTGGTAGTTTTTACATTGCTCTGGTAGGCATCTGAAAGACACCACAAAAGTTGTTCTACCTGCTTTCTGGGCTGAGATGGGGAACCGCTGAATTTTGGAGTCGGCTGGTGACAAAATGTTCCAAAGACACCCCCTGCACAACTCCACCGGGGAAGGTGCCAGACAAGAGTTCTCTTAGTAGTTTTTACATTGCTCCGGTAGGCATCTGAAAGACACCACAAAAGTTGTTCTACCTGCTTTCTGGGCTGAGATGGGGAACCGCTGAATTTTGGAGTCGGCTGGTGACAAAATGTTCCAAACACACCCCCTGCACAACTCCACCGGGGAAGGTGCCAGACAGGAGTTCTCTTGATAGTTTTTACACTACCTTGGTAGGCATCTGAAAGACACCACAAAAGTTGTTCTACCTGCTTTCTGGGCTGAGATGGGGAAACGCTGAATTTTGGAGTCGGCTGGTGACAATATGTTCCAAACACACCCCATGCACAACTCCACCGGGGAAGGTGCCAGACGGGAGTTCTCCTGGTAGTTTTTACATTGCTCCGGTAGGCATCTGAAAGACACCACAAAAGTTGTTCTATCTGCTTTCTGGGCTGAGATGGGGAATCGCTGAATTTTGGACTCGGCCGGTGAGAAAATGTTCCAAAGACACCCCATGCACAACTCCACCGGGGAAGGTGCCAGACAGGAGTTCTCTTAGAAGTTTTTACACTACCTTGGTAGGCATCTGAAAGACACCACAAAAGTTGTTCTACCTGCTTTCTGGGCTGAGATGGGGAAACGCTGAATTTTGGAGTCGGCTGGTGACAAAATGTTCCAAAGACACCCCATGCACAACTCCACCGGGGAAGGTGCCAGACAGGAGTTCTCCTGGTAGATTTTACACTACCTTGGTAGGGAGCTGAAAGGCAGCACAAAAGTTGTTCTACCTGCTTTCTGGGCTGAGATGGGGAATCGCTGAATTTTGGACTTGGCCGGTGACAAAATGTTCCAAACACACCCCCTGCACAACTCCACCGGGGAAGGTGCCAGACAGGAGTTCTCCTGGTAGTTTTTACAGTACCTTGGTAGGCACCTGAAAGGCACCACAAAAGTTGTTCTACCTGCTTTCTGGGCTGAGATGGGGAACCGCTGAATTTTGGACTCGGCCGGTGACAAAATGTTCCAAACACACCCCATGCACAACTCCACCGGGGAAGGTGCCAGGCAGGAGTTCTCTTGGTAGTTTTTACACTACCTTGGTAGGCATCTGAAAGACACCACAAAAGTTGTTCTACCTGCTTTCTGGGCTGAGATGGGGAATCGCTGAATTTTGGACTCGGCTGGTGACAATATGTTCCAAACACACCCCATGCACAACTCCACCGGGGAAGGTGCCAGACGGGAGTTTTCCTGGTAGTTTTTACATTGCTCCGGTAGGCATCTGAAAGACACCACAAAAGTTGTTCTATCTGCTTTCTGGGCTGAGATGGGGAATCGCTGAATTTTGGACTCGGCCGGTGACAAAATGTTCCAAACACACCCCATGCACAACTCCACCGGGGAAGGTGCCAGACAGGAGTTCTCTTAGAAGTTTTTACACTACCTTGGTAGGCATCTGAAAGACACCACAAAAGTTGTTCTACCTGCTTTCTGGGCTGAGATGGGGAAACGCTGAATTTTGGACTCGGCTGGTGACAAAATGTTCCAAACACACCCCCTGCACAACTCCACCGGGGAAGGTGCCAGGCAGGAGTTCTCTTGGTAGTTTTTACACTACCTTGGTAGGCATTTGAAAGGCACCACAAAAGTTGTTCTACCTGCTTTCTGGGCTGAGATGGGGAATCGCTGAATTTTGGACTCGGCTGGTGACAAAATGTTCCAAACACACCCCCTGCACAACTCCACCGGGGAAGGTGCCAGACGGGAGTTCTCCTGGTAGTTTTTACATTGCTCCGGTAGGCAGCTGAAAGACACCACAAAAGTTGTTCTATCTGCTTTCTGGGCTGAGATGGGGAATCGCTGAATTTTGGACTCGGCCGGTGACAAAATGTTCCAAACACACCCCATGCACAACTCCACCGGGGAAGGTGCCAGACAGGAGTTCTCTTAGTAGTTTTTACACTACCTTGGTAGGCATCTAAAAGACACCACAAAAGTTGTTCTACCTGCTTTCTGGGCTGAGATGGGGAACCGCTGAATTTTGGACTCGGCTGGTGACAAAATGTTCCAAACACACCCCCTGCACAACTCCACCGGGGAAGGTGCCAGACAGGAGTTCTCTTGATAGTTTTTACACTACCTTGGTAGGCATCTGAAAGACACCACAAAAGTTGTTCTACCTGCTTTCTGGGCTGAGATGGGGAACCGCTGAATTTTGGAGTCGGCTGGTGACAATATGTTCCAAACACACCCCCTGCACAACTCCACCGGGGAAGGTGCCAGACGGGAGTTTTCCTGGTAGTTTTTACATTGCTCCAGTAGGCATCTGAAAGACACCACAAAAGTTGTTCTATCTGCTTTCTGGGCTGAGATGGGGAATCGCTGAATTTTGGACTCGGCCGGTGACAAAATGTTCCAAAGACACCCCATGCACAACTCCACCGGGGAAGGTGCCAGACAGGAGTTCTCTTAGAAGTTTTTACACTACCTTGGTAGGCATCTGAAAGACACCACAAAAGTTGTTCTACCTGCTTTCTGGGCTGAGATGGGGAAACGCTGAATTTTGGACTCGGCTGGTGACAAAATGTTCCAAACACACCCCCTGCACAACTCCACCGGGGAAGGTGCCAGGCAGGAGTTCTCTTAGTAGTTTTTACACTACCTTGGTAGGCATTTGAAAGGCACCACAAAAGTTGTTCTACCTGCTTTCTGGGCTGAGATGGGGAACCGCTGAATTTTTGGACTCGGCTGGTGACAAAATGTTCCAAACACACCCCATGCACAACTCCACCGGGGAAGGTGCCAGACAGGAGTTCTCCTGGTAGTTTTTACATTGCTCCGGTAGGCAGCTGAAAGACACCACAAAAGTTGTTCTACCTGCTTTCTGGGCTGAGATGGGGAATCGCTGAATTTTGGACTCGGCCGGTGACAAAATGTTCCAAAGACACCCCCTGCACAACTCCACCGGGGAAGGTGCCAGACAGGAGTTCTCTTAGTAGTTTTTACACTACCTTGGTGGGCATCTGAAAGACACCACAAAAGATGTTCTACCTGCTTTCTGGGCTGAGATGGGGAACAGCTGAATTTTGGAGTCGGCTGGTGACAAAATGTTCCAAACACACCCCCTGCACAACTCCACCGGGGAAGGTGCCAGACAGGAGTTCTCCTGGTAGTTTTTACATTGCTCTGGTAGGCATCTGAAAGACACCACAAAAGTTGTTTTACCTGCTTTCTGGGCTGAGATGGGGAACCGCTGAATTTTGGAGTCGGCTGGTGACAAAATGTTCCAAAGACACCCCCTGCACAACTCCACCGGGGAAGGTGCCAGACAAGAGTTCTCTTAGTAGTTTTTACATTGCTCCGGTAGGCATCTGAAAGACACCACAAAAGTTGTTCTACCTGCTTTCTGGGCTGAGATGGGGAACCGCTGAATTTTGGACTCGGCTGGTGACAAAATGTTCCAAACACACCCCCTGCACAACTCCACCGGGGAAGGTGCCAGACAGGAGTTCTCTTGATAGTTTTTACACTACCTTGGTAGGCATCTGAAAGACACCACAAAAGTTGTTCTACCTGCTTTCTGGGCTGAGATGGGGAAACGCTGAATTTTGGAGTCGGCTGGTGACAATATGTTCCAAACACACCCCCTGCACAACTCCACCGGGGAAGGTGCCAGACGGGAGTTCTCCTGGTAGTTTTTACATTGCTCCGGTAGGCATCTGAAAGACACCACAAAAGTTGTTCTATCTGCTTTCTGGGCTGAGATGGGGAATCGCTGAATTTTGGAGTCGCCCGGTGACAAAATGTTCCAAAGACACCCCATGCACAACTCCACTAGCGAAGGTGCCAGACAGGAGTTCTCTTAGAAGTTTTTACACTACCTTGGTAGGCATCTGAAAGACACCACAAAAGTTGTTCTACCTGCTTTCTGGGCTGAGATGGGGGAAACGCTGAATTTTGGACTCGGCTGGTGACAAAATGTTCCAAACACACCCCCTGCACAACTCCACCGGGGAAGGTGCCAGGCAGGAGTTCTCTTGGTAGTTTTTACACTACCTTGGTAGGCATTTGAAAGGCACCACAAAAGTTGTTCTACCTGCTTTCTGGGCTGAGATGGGGAACCGCTGAATTTTTGGACTCGGCTGGTGACAAAATGTTCCAAACACACCCCATGCACAACTCCACCGGGGAAGGTGCCAGACAGGAGTTCTCCTGGTAGTTTTTACATTGCTCCGGTAGGCAGCTGAAAGACACCACAAAAGTTGTTCTATCTGCTTTCTGGGCTGAGATGGGGAATCGCTGAATTTTGGGCTCGGCCGGTGACAAAATGTTCCAAAGACACCCCATGCACAACTCCACCGGGGAAGGTGCCAGACAGGAGTTCTCTTAGTAGTTTTTACACTACCTTGGTAGGCATCTAAAAGACACCACAAAAGTTGTTCTACCTGCTTTCTGGGCTGAGATGGGGAAACGCTGAATTTTGGACTCGGCTGGTGACAAAATGTTCCAAACACACCCCATGCACAACTCCACCGGGGAAGGTGCCAGACAGGAGTTCTCCTGGTAGTTTTTACATTGCTCCGGTAGGCATCTGAAAGACACCACAGAAGTTGTTCTACCTGCTTTCTGGGCTGAGATGGGGAACCGCTGAATTTTGGACTCGGCTGGTGACAAAATGTTCCAAACACACCCCCTGCACAACTCCACCGGGGAAGGTGCCAGACAGGAGTTCTCTTGATAGTTTTTACACTACCTTGGTAGGCATCTAAAAGACACCACAAAAGTTGTTCTACCTGCTTTCTGGGCTGAGATGGGGAAACGCTGAATTTTGGAGTCGGCTGGTGACAAAATGTTCCAAAGACACCCCCTGCACAACTCCACCGGGCAAGGTGCCAGACGGGAGTTCTCCTGGTAGTTTTTACATTGCTCCGGTAGGCATCTGAAAGACACCACAAAAGATGTTCTACCTGCTTTCTGGGCTGAGATGGGGAACAGCTGAATTTTGGAGTCGGCTGGTGACAAAATGTTCCAAACACACCCCCTGCACAACTCCACCGGGGAAGGTGCCAGACAGGAGTTCTCCTGGTAGTTTTTACATTGCTCTGGTAGGCATCTGAAAGACACCACAAAAGTTGTTCTACCTGCTTTCTGGGCTGAGATGGGGAACCGCTGAATTTTGGAGTCGGCTGGTGACAAAATGTTCCAAAGACACCCCCTGCACAACTCCACCGGGGAAGGTGCCAGACAAGAGTTCTCTTAGTAGTTTTTACATTGCTCCGGTAGGCATCTGAAAGACACCACAAAAGTTGTTCTACCTGCTTTCTGGGCTGAGATGGGGAACCGCTGAATTTTGGAGTCGGCTGGTGACAAAATGTTCCAAACACACCCCCTGCACAACTCCACCGGGGAAGGTGCCAGACAGGAGTTCTCTTGATAGTTTTTACACTACCTTGGTAGGCATCTGAAAGACACCACAAAAGTTGTTCTACCTGCTTTCTGGGCTGAGATGGGGAAACGCTGAATTTTGGAGTCGGCTGGTGACAATATGTTCCAAACACACCCCCTGCACAACTCCACCGGGGAAGGTGCCAGACGGGAGTTCTCCTGGTAGTTTTTACATTGCTCCGGTAGGCATCTGAAAGACACCACAAAAGTTGTTCTATCTGCTTTCTGGGCTGAGATGGGGAATCGCTGAATTTTGGACTCGGCCGGTGAGAAAATGTTCCAAAGACACCCCATGCACAACTCCACCGGGGAAGGTGCCAGACAGGAGTTCTCTTAGAAGTTTTTACACTACCTTGGTAGGCATCTGAAAGACACCACAAAAGTTGTTCTACCTGCTTTCTGGGCTGAGATGGGGAAACGCTGAATTTTGGAGTCGGCTGGTGACAAAATGTTCCAAACACACCCCATGCACAACTCCACCGGGGAAGGTGCCAGACAGGAGTTCTCCTGGTAGATTTTACACTACCTTGGTAGGGAGCTGAAAGGCAGCACAAAAGTTGTTCTACCTGCTTTCTGGGCTGAGATGGGGAATCGCTGAATTTTGGACTTGGCCGGTGACAAAATGTTCCAAACACACCCCCTGCACAACTCCACCGGGGAAGGTGCCAGACAGGAGTTCTCCTGGTAGTTTTTACACTACCTTGGTAGGCACCTGAAAGGCACCACAAAAGTTGTTCTACCTGCTTTCTGGGCTGAGATGGGGAACCGCTGAATTTTGGACTCGGCCGGTGACAAAATGTTCCAAACACACCCCATGCACAACTCCACCGGGGAAGGTGCCAGGCAGGAGTTCTCTTGGTAGTTTTTACACTACCTTGGTAGGCATCTGAAAGACACCACAAAAGTTGTTCTACCTGCTTTCTGGGCTGAGATGGGGAATCGCTGAATTTTGGACTCGGCCGGTGACAATATGTTCCAAACACACCCCATGCACAACTCCACCGGGGAAGGTGCCAGACGGGAGTTTTCCTGGTAGTTTTTACATTGCTCCGGTAGGCATCTGAAAGACACCACAAAAGTTGTTCTATCTGCTTTCTGGGCTGAGATGGGGAATCGCTGAATTTTGGACTCGGCCGGTGACAAAATGTTCCAAAGACACCCCATGCACAACTCCACCGGGGAAGGTGCCAGACAGGAGTTCTCTTAGAAGTTTTTACACTACCTTGGTAGGCATCTGAAAGACACCACAAAAGTTGTTCTACCTGCTTTCTGGGCTGAGATGGGGAAACGCTGAATTTTGGACTCGGCTGGTGACAAAATGTTCCAAACACACCCCCTGCACAACTCCACCGGGGAAGGTGCCAGACAAGAGTTCTCTTAGTAGTTTTTACATTGCTCCGGTAGGCATCTGAAAGACACCACAAAAGTTGTTCTACCTGCTTTCTGGGCTGAGATGGGGAACCGCTGAATTTTGGAGTCGGCTGGTGACAAAATGTTCCAAACACACCCCCTGCACAACTCCACCGGGGAAGGTGCCAGACAGGAGTTCTCTTGATAGTTTTTACACTACCTTGGTAGGCATCTGAAAGACACCACAAAAGTTGTTCTACCTGCTTTCTGGGCTGAGATGGGGAAACGCTGAATTTTGGAGTCGGCTGGTGACAATATGTTCCAAACACACCCCCTGCACAACTCCACCGGGGAAGGTGCCAGACGGGAGTTCTCCTGGTAGTTTTTACATTGCTCCGGTAGGCATCTGAAAGACACCACAAAAGTTGTTCTATCTGCTTTCTGGGCTGAGATGGGGAATCGCTGAATTTTGGACTCGGCCGGTGAGAAAATGTTCCAAAGACACCCCATGCACAACTCCACCGGGGAAGGTGCCAGACAGGAGTTCTCTTAGAAGTTTTTACACTACCTTGGTAGGGAGCTGAAAGGCAGCACAAAAGTTGTTCTACCTGCTTTCTGGGCTGAGATGGGGAAACGCTGAATTTTGGAGTCGGCTGGTGACAAAATGTTCCAAACACACCCCATGCACAACTCCACCGGGGAAGGTGCCAGACAGGAGTTCTCCTGGTAGATTTTACACTACCTTGGTAGGGAGCTGAAAGGCAGCACAAAAGTTGTTCTACCTGCTTTCTGGGCTGAGATGGGGAATCGCTGAATTTTGGACTTGGCCGGTGACAAAATGTTCCAAACACACCCCCTGCACAACTCCACCGGGGAAGGTGCCAGACAGGAGTTCTCCTGGTAGTTTTTACACTACCTTGGTAGGCACCTGAAAGGCACCACAAAAGTTGTTCTACCTGCTTTCTGGGCTGAGATGGGGAACCGCTGAATTTTGGACTCGGCCGGTGACAAAATGTTCCAAACACACCCCATGCACAACTCCACCGGGGAAGGTGCCAGGCAGGAGTTCTCTTGGTAGTTTTTACACTACCTTGGTAGGCATCTGAAAGACACCACAAAAGTTGTTCTACCTGCTTTCTGGGCTGAGATGGGGAATCGCTGAATTTTGGACTCGGCCGGTGACAATATGTTCCAAACACACCCCATGCACAACTCCACCGGGGAAGGTGCCAGACGGGAGTTCTCCTGGTAGTTTTTACATTGCTCCGGTAGGCATCTGAAAGACACCACAAAAGTTGTTCTATCTGCTTTCTGGGCTGAGATGGGGAATCGCTGAATTTTGGACTCGGCCGGTGACAAAATGTTCCAAAGACACCCCATGCACAACTCCACCGGGGAAGGTGCCAGACAGGAGTTCTCTTAGTAGTTTTTACACTACCTTGGTAGGCATCTGAAAGACACCACAAAAGTTGTTCTACCTGCTTTCTGGGCTGAGATGGGGAAACGCTGAATTTTGGACTCGGCTGGTGACAAAATGTTCCAAACACACCCCCTGCACAACTCCACCGGGGAAGGTGCCAGACAAGAGTTCTCTTAGTAGTTTTTACATTGCTCCGGTAGGCATCTGAAAGACACCACAAAAGTTGTTCTACCTGCTTTCTGGGCTGAGATGGGGAACCGCTGAATTTTGGAGTCGGCTGGTGACAAAATGTTCCAAACACACCCCCTGCACAACTCCACCGGGGAAGGTGCCAGACAGGAGTTCTCTTGATAGTTTTTACACTACCTTGGTAGGCATCTGAAAGACACCACAAAAGTTGTTCTACCTGCTTTCTGGGCTGAGATGGGGAAACGCTGAATTTTGGAGTCGGCTGGTGACAATATGTTCCAAACACACCCCCTGCACAACTCCACCGGGGAAGGTGCCAGACGGGAGTTCTCCTGGTAGTTTTTACATTGCTCCGGTAGGCATCTGAAAGACACCACAAAAGTTGTTCTATCTGCTTTCTGGGCTGAGATGGGGAATCGCTGAATTTTGGACTCGGCCGGTGAGAAAATGTTCCAAAGACACCCCATGCACAACTCCACCGGGGAAGGTGCCAGACAGGAGTTCTCTTAGAAGTTTTTACACTACCTTGGTAGGGAGCTGAAAGGCAGCACAAAAGTTGTTCTACCTGCTTTCTGGGCTGAGATGGGGAAACGCTGAATTTTGGAGTCGGCTGGTGACAAAATGTTCCAAACACACCCCATGCACAACTCCACCGGGGAAGGTGCCAGACAGGAGTTCTCCTGGTAGATTTTACACTACCTTGGTAGGGAGCTGAAAGGCAGCACAAAAGTTGTTCTACCTGCTTTCTGGGCTGAGATGGGGAATCGCTGAATTTTGGACTTGGCCGGTGACAAAATGTTCCAAACACACCCCCTGCACAACTCCACCGGGGAAGGTGCCAGACAGGAGTTCTCCTGGTAGTTTTTACACTACCTTGGTAGGCACCTGAAAGGCACCACAAAAGTTGTTCTACCTGCTTTCTGGGCTGAGATGGGGAACCGCTGAATTTTGGACTCGGCCGGTGACAAAATGTTCCAAACACACCCCATGCACAACTCCACCGGGGAAGGTGCCAGGCAGGAGTTCTCTTGGTAGTTTTTACACTACCTTGGTAGGCATCTGAAAGACACCACAAAAGTTGTTCTACCTGCTTTCTGGGCTGAGATGGGGAATCGCTGAATTTTGGACTCGGCTGGTGACAATATGTTCCAAACACACCCCATGCACAACTCCACCGGGGAAGGTGCCAGACGGGAGTTTTCCTGGTAGTTTTTACATTGCTCCGGTAGGCATCTGAAAGACACCACAAAAGTTGTTCTATCTGCTTTCTGGGCTGAGATGGGGAATCGCTGAATTTTGGACTCGGCCGGTGACAAAATGTTCCAAAGACACCCCATGCACAACTCCACCGGGGAAGGTGCCAGACAGGAGTTCTCTTAGAAGTTTTTACACTACCTTGGTAGGCATCTGAAAGACACCACAAAAGTTGTTCTACCTGCTTTCTGGGCTGAGATGGGGAAACGCTGAATTTTGGACTCGGCTGGTGACAAAATGTTCCAAACACACCCCCTGCACAACTCCACCGGGGAAGGTGCCAGGCAGGAGTTCTCTTGGTAGTTTTTACACTACCTTGGTAGGCATTTGAAAGGCACCACAAAAGTTGTTCTACCTGCTTTCTGGGCTGAGATGGGGAACCGCTGAATTTTTGGACTCGGCTGGTGACAAAATGTTCCAAACACACCCCATGCACAACTCCACCGGGGAAGGTGCCAGACAGGAGTTCTCCTGGTAGTTTTTACATTGCTCCGGTAGGCAGCTGAAAGACACCACAAAAGTTGTTCTATCTGCTTTCTGGGCTGAGATGGGGAATCGCTGAATTTTGGACTCGGCCGGTGACAAAATGTTCCAAAGACACCCCATGCACAACTCCACCGGGGAAGGTGCCAGACAGGAGTTCTCTTAGTAGTTTTTACACTACCTTGGTAGGCATCTAAAAGACACCACAAAAGTTGTTCTACCTGCTTTCTGGGCTGAGATGGGGAAACGCTGAATTTTGGACTCGGCTGGTGACAAAATGTTCCAAACACACCCCCTGCACAACTCCACCGGGGAAGGTGCCAGACAGGAGTTCTCCTGGTAGTTTTTACATTGCTCCGGTAGGCATCTGAAAGACACCACAGAATTTGTTCTACCTGCTTTCTGGGCTGAGATGGGGAACCGCTGAATTTTGGACTCGGCTGGTGACAAAATGTTCCAAACACACCCCCTGCACAACTCCACCGGGGAAGGTGCCAGACAGGAGTTCTCTTGATAGTTTTTACACTACCTTGGTAGGCATCTAAAAGACACCACAAAAGTTGTTCTACCTGCTTTCTGGGCTGAGATGGGGAAACGCTGAATTTTGGAGTCGGCTGGTGACAAAATGTTCCAAAGACACCCCCTGCACAACTCCACCGGGGAAGGTGCCAGACGGGAGTTCTCCTGGTAGTTTTTACATTGCTCCGGTAGGCATCTGAAAGACACCACAAAAGATGTTCTACCTGCTTTCTGGGCTGAGATGGGGAACAGCTGAATTTTGGAGTCGGCTGGTGACAAAATGTTCCGAACACACCCCATGCACAACTCCACCGGGGAAGGTGCCAGACAGGAGTTCTCCTGGTAGTTTTTACATTGCTCTGGTAGGCATCTGAAAGACACCACAAAAGTTGTTCTACCTGCTTTCTGGGCTGAGATGGGGAACCGCTGAATTTTGGAGTCGGCTGGTGACAAAATGTTCCAAAGACACCCCCTGCACAACTCCACCGGGGAAGGTGCCAGACAAGAGTTCTGTTGGTAGTTTTTACATTGCTCCGGTAGGCATCTGAAAGACACCACAAAAGTTGTTCTACCTGCTTTCTGGGCTGAGATGGGGAACCGCTGAATTTTGGACTCGGCTGGTGACAAAATGTTCCAAACACACCCCCTGCACAACTCCACCGGGGAAGGTGCCAGACAGGAGTTCTCTTGGTAGTTTTTACATTGCTCCGGTAGGCATCTGAAAGACACCACAGAATTTGTTCTACCTGCTTTCTGGGCTGAGATGGGGAACCGCTGAATTTTGGACTCGGCTGGTGACAAAATGTTCCAAACACACCCCCTGCACAACTCCACCGGGGAAGGTGCCAGACAGGAGTTCTCTTGATAGTTTTTACACTACCTTGGTAGGCATCTAAAAGACACCACAAAAGTTGTTCTACCTGCTTTCTGGGCTGAGATGGGGAAACGCTGAATTTTGGAGTCGGCCGGTGACAAAATGTTCCAAAGACACCCCCTGCACAACTCCACCGGGGAAGGTGCCAGACGGGAGTTCTCCTGGTAGTTTTTACATTGCTCCGGTAGGCATCTGAAAGACACCACAAAAGATGTTCTACCTGCTTTCTGGGCTGAGATGGGGAACAGCTGAATTTTGGAGTCGGCTGGTGACAAAATGTTCCGAACACACCCCATGCACAACTCCACCGGGGAAGGTGCCAGACAGGAGTTCTCCTGGTAGTTTTTACATTGCTCTGGTAGGCATCTGAAAGACACCACAAAAGTTGTTCTACCTGCTTTCTGGGCTGAGATGGGGAACCGCTGAATTTTGGAGTCGGCTGGTGACAAAATGTTCCAAAGACACCCCCTGCACAACTCCACCGGGGAAGGTGCCAGACAAGAGTTCTGTTGGTAGTTTTTACATTGCTCCGGTAGGCATCTGAAAGTCACCACAAAAGTTGTTCTACCTGCTTTCTGGGCTGAGATGGGGAAACGCTGAATTTTGGACTCGGCTGGTGACAAAATGTTCCAAACACACCCCCTGCACAACTCCACCGGGGAAGGTGCCAGGCAGGAGTTCTCTTGGTAGTTTTTACACTACCTTGGTAGGCATTTGAAAGGCACCACAAAAGTTGTTCTACCTGCTTTCTGGGCTGAGATGGGGAACCGCTGAATTTTTGGACTCGGCTGGTGACAAAATGTTCCAAACACACCCCATGCACAACTCCACCGGGGAAGGTGCCAGACAGGAGTTCTCCTGGTAGTTTTTACATTGCTCCGGTAGGCAGCTGAAAGACACCACAAAAGTTGTTCTATCTGCTTTCTGGGCTGAGATGGGGAATCGCTGAATTTTGGGCTCGGCCGGTGACAAAATGTTCCAAAGACACCCCATGCACAACTCCACCGGGGAAGGTGCCAGACAGGAGTTCTCTTAGTAGTTTTTACACTACCTTGGTAGGCATCTAAAAGACACCACAAAAGTTGTTCTACCTGCTTTCTGGGCTGAGATGGGGAAACGCTGAATTTTGGACTCGGCTGGTGACAAAATGTTCCAAACACACCCCCTGCACAACTCCACCGGGGAAGGTGCCAGACAGGAGTTCTCCTGGTAGTTTTTACATTGCTCCGGTAGGCATCTGAAAGACACCACAGAAGTTGTTCTACCTGCTTTCTGGGCTGAGATGGGGAACCGCTGAATTTTGGACTCGGCTGGTGACAAAATGTTCCAAACACACCCCCTGCACAACTCCACCGGGGAAGGTGCCAGACAGGAGTTCTCTTGGTAGTTTTTACACTACCTTGGTAGGCATCTAAAAGACACCACAAAAGTTGTTCTACCTGCTTTCTGGGCTGAGATGGGGAAACGCTGAATTTTGGAGTCGGCTGGTGACAAAATGTTCCAAAGACACCCCCTGCACAACTCCACCGGGCAAGGTGCCAGACGGGAGTTCTCCTGGTAGTTTTTACATTGCTCCGGTAGGCATCTGAAAGACACCACAAAAGATGTTCTACCTGCTTTCTGGGCTGAGATGGGGAACAGCTGAATTTTGGAGTCGGCTGGTGACAAAATGTTCCAAACACACCCCCTGCACAACTCCACCGGGGAAGGTGCCAGACAGGAGTTCTCCTGGTAGTTTTTACATTGCTCTGGTAGGCATCTGAAAGACACCACAAAAGTTGTTCTACCTGCTTTCTGGGCTGAGATGGGGAACCGCTGAATTTTGGAGTCGGCCGGTGACAAAATGTTCCAAAGACACCCCCTGCACAACTCCACCGGGGAAGGTGCCAGACAAGAGTTCTCTTAGTAGTTTTTACATTGCTCCGGTAGGCATCTGAAAGACACCACAAAAGTTGTTCTACCTGCTTTCTGGGCTGAGATGGGGAACCGCTGAATTTTGGACTCGGCTGGTGACAAAATGTTCCAAACACACCCCCTGCACAACTCCACCGGGGAAGGTGCCAGACAGGAGTTCTCTTGATAGTTTTTACACTACCTTGGTAGGCATCTGAAAGACACCACAAAAGTTGTTCTACCTGCTTTCTGGGCTGAGATGGGGAAACGCTGAATTTTGGAGTCGGCTGGTGACAATATGTTCCAAACACACCCCCTGCACAACTCCACCGGGGAAGGTGCCAGACGGGAGTTCTCCTGGTAGTTTTTACATTGCTCCGGTAGGCATCTGAAAGACACCACAAAAGTTGTTCTATCTGCTTTCTGGGCTAGAGATGGGGAATCGCTGAATTTTGGACTCGGCCGGTGAAAAAATGTTCCAAAGACACCCCATGCACAACTCCACCGGGGAAGGTGCCAGACAGGAGTTCTCTTAGAAGTTTTTACACTACCTTGGTAGGCATCTGAAAGACACCACAAAAGTTGTTCTACCTGCTTTCTGGGCTGAGATGGGGAAACGCTGAATTTTGGAGTCGGCTGGTGACAAAATGTTCCAAACACACCCCATGCACAACTCCACCGGGGAAGGTGCCAGACAGGAGTTCTCCTGGTAGATTTTACACTACCTTGGTAGGGAGCTGAAAGGCAGCACAAAAGTTGTTCTACCTGCTTTCTGGGCTGAGATGGGGAATCGCTGAATTTTGGACTTGGCCGGTGACAAAATGTTCCAAACACACCCCCTGCACAACTCCACCGGGGAAGGTGCCAGACAGGAGTTCTCCTGGTAGTTTTTACACTACCTTGGTAGGCACCTGAAAGGCACCACAAAAGTTGTTCTACCTGCTTTCTGGGCTGAGATGGGGAACCGCTGAATTTTGGACTCGGCCGGTGACAAAATGTTCCAAACACACCCCATGCACAACTCCACCGGGGAAGGTGCCAGGCAGGAGTTCTCTTGGTAGTTTTTACACTACCTTGGTAGGCATCTGAAAGACACCACAAAAGTTGTTCTACCTGCTTTCTGGGCTGAGATGGGGAATCGCTGAATTTTGGACTCGGCTGGTGACAATATGTTCCAAACACACCCCATGCACAACTCCACCGGGGAAGGTGCCAGACGGGAGTTTTCCTGGTAGTTTTTACATTGCTCCGGTAGGCATCTGAAAGACACCACAAAAGTTGTTCTATCTGCTTTCTGGGCTGAGATGGGGAATCGCTGAATTTTGGACTCGGCCGGTGACAAAATGTTCCAAAGACACCCCATGCACAACTCCACCGGGGAAGGTGCCAGACAGGAGTTCTCTTAGAAGTTTTTACACTACCTTGGTAGGCATCTGAAAGACACCACAAAAGTTGTTCTACCTGCTTTCTGGGCTGAGATGGGGAACCGCTGAATTTTGGAGTCGGCTGGTGACAAAATGTTCCAAACACACCCCCTGCACAACTCCACCGGGGAAGGTGCCAGACAGGAGTTCTCTTGATAGTTTTTACACTACCTTGGTAGGCATCTGAAAGACACCACAAAAGTTGTTCTACCTGCTTTCTGGGCTGAGATGGGGAAACGCTGAATTTTGGAGTCGGCTGGTGACAATATGTTCCAAACACACCCCCTGCACAACTCCACCGGGGAAGGTGCCAGACGGGAGTTCTCCTGGTAGTTTTTACATTGCTCCGGTAGGCATCTGAAAGACACCACAAAAGTTGTTCTATCTGCTTTCTGGGCTGAGATGGGGAATCGCTGAATTTTGGACTCGGCCGGTGAGAAAATGTTCCAAAGACACCCCATGCACAACTCCACCGGGGAAGGTGCCAGACAGGAGTTCTCTTAGAAGTTTTTACACTACCTTGGTAGGGAGCTGAAAGGCAGCACAAAAGTTGTTCTACCTGCTTTCTGGGCTGAGATGGGGGAAACGCTGAATTTTGGAGTCGGCTGGTGACAAAATGTTCCAAACACACCCCATGCACAACTCCACCGGGGAAGGTGCCAGACAGGAGTTCTCCTGGTAGATTTTACACTACCTTGGTAGGGAGCTGAAAGGCAGCACAAAAGTTGTTCTACCTGCTTTCTGGGCTGAGATGGGGAATCGCTGAATTTTGGACTTGGCCGGTGACAAAATGTTCCAAACACACCCCCTGCACAACTCCACCGGGGAAGGTGCCAGACAGGAGTTCTCCTGGTAGTTTTTACACTACCTTGGTAGGCACCTGAAAGGCACCACAAAAGTTGTTCTACCTGCTTTCTGGGCTGAGATGGGGAACCGCTGAATTTTGGACTCGGCCGGTGACAAAATGTTCCAAACACACCCCATGCACAACTCCACCGGGGAAGGTGCCAGGCAGGAGTTCTCTTGGTAGTTTTTACACTACCTTGGTAGGCATCTGAAAGACACCACAAAAGTTGTTCTACCTGCTTTCTGGGCTGAGATGGGGAATCGCTGAATTTTGGACTCGGCTGGTGACAATATGTTCCAAACACACCCCCTGCACAACTCCACCGGGGAAGGTGCCAGACGGGAGTTTTCCTGGTAGTTTTTACATTGCTCCGGTAGGCATCTGAAAGACACCACAAAAGTTGTTCTATCTGCTTTCTGGGCTGAGATGGGGAATCGCTGAATTTTGGACTCGGCCGGTGACAAAATGTTCCAAAGACACCCCATGCACAACTCCACCGGGGAAGGTGCCAGACAGGAGTTCTCTTAGAAGTTTTTACACTACCTTGGTAGGCATCTGAAAGACACCACAAAAGTTGTTCTACCTGCTTTCTGGGCTGAGATGGGGAAACGCTGAATTTTGGACTCGGCTGGTGACAAAATGTTCCAAACACACCCCCTGCACAACTCCACCGGGGAAGGTGCCAGGCAGGAGTTCTCTTGGTAGTTTTTACACTACCTTGGTAGGCATTTGAAAGGCACCACAAAAGTTGTTCTACCTGCTTTCTGGGCTGAGATGGGGAACCGCTGAATTTTTGGACTCGGCTGGTGACAAAATGTTCCAAACACACCCCATGCACAACTCCACCGGGGAAGGTGCCAGACAGGAGTTCTCCTGGTAGTTTTTACATTGCTCCGGTAGGCAGCTGAAAGACACCACAAAAGTTGTTCTATCTGCTTTCTGGGCTGAGATGGGGAATCGCTGAATTTTGGACTCGGCCGGTGACAAAATGTTCCAAAGACACCCCATGCACAACTCCACCGGGGAAGGTGCCAGACAGGAGTTCTCTTAGTAGTTTTTACACTACCTTGGTAGGCATCTAAAAGACACCACAAAAGTTGTTCTACCTGCTTTCTGGGCTGAGATGGGGAAACGCTGAATTTTGGACTCGGCTGGTGACAAAATGTTCCAAACACACCCCCTGCACAACTCCACCGGGGAAGGTGCCAGACAGGAGTTCTCCTGGTAGTTTTTACATTGCTCCGGTAGGCATCTGAAAGACACCACAGAATTTGTTCTACCTGCTTTCTGGGCTGAGATGGGGAACCGCTGAATTTTGGACTCGGCTGGTGACAAAATGTTCCAAACACACCCCCTGCACAACTCCACCGGGGAAGGTGCCAGACAGGAGTTCTCTTGATAGTTTTTACACTACCTTGGTAGGCATCTAAAAGACACCACAAAAGTTGTTCTACCTGCTTTCTGGGCTGAGATGGGGAAACGCTGAATTTTGGAGTCGGCTGGTGACAAAATGTTCCAAAGACACCCCCTGCACAACTCCACCGGGGAAGGTGCCAGACGGGAGTTCTCCTGGTAGTTTTTACATTGCTCCGGTAGGCATCTGAAAGACACCACAAAAGATGTTCTACCTGCTTTCTGGGCTGAGATGGGGAACAGCTGAATTTTGGAGTCGGCTGGTGACAAAATGTTCCGAACACACCCCATGCACAACTCCACCGGGGAAGGTGCCAGACAGGAGTTCTCCTGGTAGTTTTTACATTGCTCTGGTAGGCATCTGAAAGACACCACAAAAAGTTGTTCTACCTGGCTTTCTGGGCTGAGATGGGGAACCGCTGAATTTTGGAGTCGGCTGGTGACAAAATGTTCCAAAGACACCCCCTGCACAACTCCACCGGGGAAGGTGCCAGACAAGAGTTCTGTTGGTAGTTTTTACATTGCTCCGGTAGGCATCTGAAAGACACCACAAAAGTTGTTCTACCTGCTTTCTGGGCTGAGATGGGGAACCGCTGAATTTTGGACACGGCTGGTGACAAAATGTTCCAAACACACCCCCTGCACAACTCCACCGGGGAAGGTGCCAGACAGGAGTTCTCTTGGTAGTTTTACATTGCTCCGGTAGGCATCTGAAAGACACCACAGAATTTGTTCTACCTGCTTTCTGGGCTGAGATGGGGAACCGCTGAATTTTGGACTCGGCTGGTGACAAAATGTTCCAAACACACCCCCTGCACAACTCCACCGGGGAAGGTGCCAGACAGGAGTTCTCTTGATAGTTTTTACACTACCTTGGTAGGCATCTAAAAGACACCACAAAAGTTGTTCTAACCTGCTTTCTGGGCTGAGATGGGGGAAACGCTGAATTTTGGAGTCGGCTGGTGACAAAAATGTCCAAAGACACCCCCTGCACAACTCCACCGGGGAAGGTGCCAGACGGGAGTTCTCCTGGTAGTTTTTACATTGCTCCGGTAGGCATCTGAAAGACACCACAAAAGATGTTCTACCTGCTTTCTGGGCTGAGATTGGGAACAGCTGAATTTTGGAGTCGGCTGGTGACAAAAATGTTCCGAACACACCCCATGCACAACTCCACCGGGGAAGGTGGCCAGACAGGAGTTCTCCTGGTAGTTTTTACATTGCTCTGGTAGGCATCTGAAAGACACCACAAAAGTTGTTCTACCTGCTTTCTGGGCTGAGATGGGGAACCGCTGAATTTTGGAGTCGGCTGGTGACAAAATGTTCCAAAGACACCCCCTGCACAACTCCACCGGGGAAGGTGCCAGACAATGAGTTCTGTTGGTAGTTTTACATTGCTCCGGTAGGCATCTGAAAGACACCACAAAAGTTGTTCTACCTGCTTTCTGGGCTGAGATGGGGAACCGCTGAATTTTGGACTCGGCTGGTGACAAAATGTTCCAAACACACCCCCTGCACAACTCCACCGGGGAAGGTGCCAGACAGGAGTCTCTTAGTAGTTTTTACACTACCTTGGTAGGCATCTGAAAGACACCACAAAAGTTGTTCTACCTGCTTTCTGGGCTGAGATGGGGGAAACGCTGAATTTTGGAGTCGGCTGGGTGACAATATGTTCCAAACACACCCCCTGCACAACTCCACCGGGGAAGGTGCCAGACGGGAGTTCTCCTGGTAGTTTTTACATTGCTCCGGTAGGCATCTGAAAGACACCACAAAAGTTGTTCTATCTCCTTTCTGGGCATGAGATGGGGGGAATCGCTGAATTTTGGACTCGGCCGGTGAGAAAATGTTCCAAAGACACCCCATGCACAACTCCACCGGGGAAGGTGCCAGACAGGAGTTCTCTTAGAAGTTTTTACACTACCTTGGTAGGCATCTGAAAGACACCACAAAAGTTGTTTTCTACCTGCTTTCTGGGCTGAGATGGGGGAACCGCTGAATTTTGGAGTCGGCTGGTGACAAAATGTTCCAAACACACCCCCTGCACAACTCCACCGGGGAAGGTGCCAGACAGGAGTTCTCTGGTAGATTTTACACTACCTTGGTAGGGAGCTGAAAGGCAGCACAAAAGTTGTTCTACCTGCTTTCTGGGCTGTGAGATGGGGAATCGCTGAATTTTGGACTTGGCCGGTGACAAAATGTTCCAAACACACCCCCTGCACAACTCCACCGGGGAAGGTGCCAGACAGGAGTTCTCCTGGTAGTTTTTACACTACCTTGGTAGGCACCTGAAAGGCACCACAAAAGTTGTTCTACCTGCTTTCTGGGCTGAGATGGGGAATCGCTGAATTTTGGACTCGGCCGGTGACAAAATGTTCCAAACACCACCCCCTGCACAACTCCACCGGGGAAGGTGCCAGACAAGCGTTCTCTTGATAGTTTTTACACTACCTTGGTAGGCATCTAAAAGACACCACAAAAGTTGTTCTACCTGCTTTCTGGGCTGAGATGGGGAAACGCTGAATTTTGGACTCGGCTGGTGACAAAATGTTCCAAACACACCCCCTGCACAACTCCACCGGGGAAGGTGCCAGACGGGAGTTCTCCTGGGTAGTTTTTACATTGCTCCGGTAGGCATCTAAAAGACACCACAAAAGATGTTCTAACCTGCTTTCTGGGCTGAGATGGGGAACCGCTGAATTTTGGACTCGGCTGGTGACAAAATGTTCCAAACACACCCCCTGCACAACTCCACCGGGGAAGGTGCCCGGCAGGAGTTCTCTTGGTAGATTTTACACTACCTTGGTAGGGAGCTGAAAGGCAGCACAAAAGTTGTTCTACCTGCTTTCTGGGCTGAGATGGGGAATCGCTGAATTTTGGACTCGGCCGGTGACAAAATGTTCCAAACACACCCCCTGCACAACTCCACCGGGGAAGGTGCCAGGCAGGAGTTTTCCTGGTAGTTTTTACACTACCTTGGTAGGCACCTGAAAGGCACCACAAAAGTTGTTCTACCTGCTTTCTGGGCTGAGATGGGAACCGCTGAATTTTGGACTCGGCTGGTGACAATATGTTCCAAACACACCCCCTGCACAACTCCACCGGGGAAGGTGCCAGACGGGAGTTCTCCTGGTAGTTTTTACATTGCTCCGGTAGGCATCTGAAAGACACCACAAAAGTAGTTCTACCTGCTTTCTGGGCTGAGATGGGGAAACGCTGAATTTTGGACTCGGCTGGTGACAAAATGTTCCAAACACACCCCCTGCACAACTCCACCGGGGAAGGTGCCAGACAGGAGTTCTCCTGGTAGATTTTACACTACCTTGGTAGGGAGCTGAAAGGCAGCACAAAAGTTGTTCTACCTGCTTTCTGGGCTGAGATGGGGAACCGCTGAATTTTGGACTTGGCCGGTGACAAAATGTTCCAAACACACCCCCTGCACAACTCCACCGGGGAAGGTGCCAGACAGGAGTTCTCCTGGTAGTTTTTACACTACCTTGGTAGGCACCTGAAAGGCACCACAAAAGTTGTTTCTACCTGCTTTCTGGGCTGAGATGGGGAATCGCTGAATTTTGGACTCGGCCGGTGACAAAATGTTCCAAACACACCCCCTGCACAACTGCACCGGGGAAGGTGCCAGACAAGCGTTCTCTTGATAGTTTTTACACTACCTTGGTAGGCATCTGAAAGACACCACAAAAGTTGTTCTACCTGCTTTCTGGGCTGAGATGGGGAACAGCTGAATTTTGGACTCGGCTGGTGACAAAATGTTCCAAACACACCCCCTGCACAACTCCACCGGGGAAGGTGCCAGACGGGAGTTCTCTTGGTAGTTTTTACATTGCTCCGGTAGGCATCTAAAAGACACCACAAAAGATGTTCTACCTGCTTTCTGGGCTGAGATGGGGAACCGCTGAATTTTGGAGTCGGCCGGTGACAAAATGTTCCAAACACACCCCCTGCACAACTCCACCGGGGAAGGGTGCCAGGCAGGCGTTCTCTTGGTAGATTTTACACTACCTTGGTAGGGAGCTGAAAGGCAGCACAAAAGTTGTTCTACCTGCTTTCTGGGCTGAGATGGGGAATCGCTGAATTTTGGACTCGGCCGGTGACAAAATGTTCCAAACACACCCCATGCACAACTCCACCGGGGAAGGTGCCAGACAGGAGTTCTCTTAGTAGTTTTTACATTGCTCCGGTAGGCATCTGAAAGACACCACAAAAGTTGTTCTACCTGCTTTCTGGGCTGAGATGGGGAATCGCTGAATTTTGGACTCGGCTGGTGACAAAATGTTCCAAACACACCCCCTGCACAACTCCACCGGGGAAGGTGCCAGACAGGAGTTCTCTTGATAGTTTTTACACTACCTTGGTAGGCATCTGAAAGACACCACAAAAGTTGTTCTACCTGCTTTCTGGGCTGAGATGGGGGAAACGCTGAATTTTGGAGTCGGCTGGTGACAATATGTTCCAAACACACCCCCTGCACAACTCCACCGGGGAAGGTGCCAGACGGGAGTTCTCCTGGTAGTTTTTTACATTGCTCCGGTAGGCATCTGAAAGACACCACAAAAGATGTTCTACCTGCTTCTGGGCTGAGATGGGGAACCGCTTGAATTTTGGACTCGGCCGGTGACAAAATGTTCCAAACACAGCCCCTGCACAACTCCACCGGGGAAGGTGCCAGGCAGGAGTTCTCTTGGTAGATTTTACACTACCTTGGGTAGGGAGCTGAAAGGCAGCACAAAAGTTGTTCTACCTGCTTTCTGGGCTGAGATGGGGAATCGCTGAATTTTGGACTCGGCCGGTGACAAAATGTTCCAAACACACCCCATGCAACTCCACCGGGGGAAGGTGCCAGACAGGAGTTTTCCTGGTAGTTTTTACACTACCTTGGTAGGCACCTGAAAGGCACGACAAAATGTTGTTCTACCTGCTTTTCTGGGCTGAGATTGGGAACCGCTGAATTTTGGAGTCGGCCGGTGACAAAATGTTCCCAACACACCCCCTGCACAACTCCACCGGGGAAGGTGCCAGACAGGAGTTCTCCTGGTAGTTTTTACATTGCTCCGGTAGGCATCAGAAAGACACCACAAAAGTTGTTCTACCTGCTTTCTGGGCTGAGATGGGGAACCGCTGAATTTTGGACTCGGCCGGTGACAAAATGTTCCAAACACACCCCCTGCACAACTCCACTAGCGAAGGTGCCAGAAAACGAGTTCTGTTGGTAGTTTTTACACTACCTTGGTAGGCAGCTGAAATGCACCACAAAAGTTGTTCTACCTGCTTTCTGGGCTGAGATGGGGGAACCGCTGAATTTTGGACTCGGCCGGGTGACAAAATGTTCCAAACACACCCCCTGCAAAACTCCACCGGGGAAGGTGCCAGACAAGCGTTCTCTTGATAGTTTTTACACTACCTTGGTAGGCATCTAAAAGACACCACAAAAGTTGTTCTACCTGCTTTCTGGGTTGTGATGGGGAACAGCTGAATTTTGGACTCGGCTGGTGACAAAATGTTCCAAACACACCCACTGCACAACTCCACCGGGGAAGGTGCCAGACAGGAGTTCTCTTAGTAGTTTTACATTGCTCCGGTAGGCATCTGAAAGACACCACAAAAGTTGTTCTACCTGCTTTCTGGGCTGAGATGGGGAACCGCTGAATTTTGGACTCGGCTGGTGACAAAATGTTCCAAACACACCCCCTGCCACAACTCCACCGGGGAAGGTGCCAGACAGGAGTTCTCTTGATAGTTTTATACACTACCTTGGTAGGCATCTGAAAGACACCACAAAAGTTGTTCTACCTGCTTTCTGGGCTGAGATGGGGAAACGCTGAATATTTGGAGTCGGCTGGTGACAATATGTTCCAAACACACCCCCTGCACAACTCCACCGGGGAAGGTGCCAGACAGGAGTTCTCCTGGTAGTTTTTTACACTACCTTGGTAGGCACCTGAAAGGCACCACAAAAGTTGTTCTACCTGCTTTCTGGGCTGAGATGGGGAACCGCTGAATTTTGGAGTCGGCTGGTGACAAAATGTTCCAAAGACACCCCCTGCTCAACTCCACCGGGGAAGGTGCCAGACAAGAGTTCTCTTAGTAGTTTTTACATTGCTCCGGTAGGCATCTGAAAGACACCACAAAAGTTGTTCTACCTGCTTTCTGGGCTGAGATGGGGAACCGCTGAATTTTGGAGTCGGCTGGTGACAAAATGTTCCAAACACACCCCCTGCACAACTCCACCGGGGAAGGTGCCAGACAGGAGTTCTCTTGATAGTTTTTACACTACCTTGGTAGGCATCTGAAAGACACCACAAAAGTTGTTCTACCTGCTTTCTGGGCTGAGATGGGGAAACGCTGAATTTTGGAGCGGCTGGTGACAATAAGTTCCAAACACACCCCCCTGCACAACTCCACCGGGGAAGGTGCCAGACGGGAGTTCTCCTGGTAGTTTTTTACATTGCTCCGGTAGGCATCTGAAAGACACCACAAAAGTTGTTCTATCTCCTTTCTGGGCTGAGATGGGGAATCGCTGAATTTTGGACTCGGCCGGTGAGAAAATGTTCCAAAGACACCCCATGCACAACTCCACCGGGGGAAGGTGCCAGACAGGAGTTCTCTTAGAAGTTTTTACACTACCTTGGTAGGCATCTGAAAGACACCACAAAAGTTGTTCTACCTGCTTTCTGGGCTGAGATGGGGAACCGCTGAATTTTGGAGTCGGCTGGTGACAAAATGTTCCAAACACACCCCCTGCACAACTCCACCGGGGAAGGTGCCAGACAGGAGTTCTCCTGGTAGATTTTACACTACCTTGGTAGGGAGCTGAAAGGCAGCACAAAAGTTGTTCTACCTGCTTTCTGGGCTGAGATGGGGAATCGCTGAATTTTGGACTTGGCCGGTGACAAAATGTTCCAAACACACCCCCTGCACAACTCCACCGGGGAAGGTGCCAGACAAGCGTTCTCTTGATAGTTTTTTTACACTACCTTGGTAGGCACCTGAAAGGCACCACAAAAGTTGTTCTACCTGCTTTCTGGGTTGTGATGGGGGAACAGCTGAATTTTGGACTCGGCTGGTGACAAAATGTTCCAAACACACCCCATGCACAACTCCACCGGGGAAGGTGCCAGACAGGAGTTCTCTTAGTAGTTTTTACATTGCTCCGGTAGGCATCTGAAAGACACCACAAAAGTTGTTCTACCTGCTTTCTGGGCTGAGATGGGGAACCGCTGAATTTTGGACTCGGCTGGTGACAAAATGTTCCAAACACACCCCCTGCACAACTCCACCGGGGAAGGTGCAGCCAGACAGGAGTTCTCTTGATAGTTTTTACACTACCTTGGTAGGCATCTGAAAGACACCACAAAAGTTGTTCTACCTGCTTTCTGGGCTGAGATGGGGGAAACGCTGAATTTTGGAGTCGGCTGGTGACAATATGTTCCAAACACACCCCTTGCACAACTCCACGGCGGGGGAAGGTGCCAGACAGGAGTTCTCCTGGTATGTTTTTACACTACCTTGGTAGGCACCTGAAAGGCACCACAAAAGTTGTTTCTACCTGCTTTCTGGGCAGAGATGGGGAACCGCTGAATTTTGGAGTCGGCTGGTGACAAAATGTTCCAAAGACACCCCCTGCACAACTCCACCGGGGAAGGTGCCAGACAAGAGTTCTCTTAGTAGTTTTTACATTGCTCCGGTAGGCATCTGAAAGACACACAAAAGTTGTTCTACCTGCTTTCTGGGCTGAGATGGGGAACCGCTGAATTTTGGAGTCGGCTGGTGACAAAATGTTCCAAACACACCCCCTGCACAACTCCACCGGGGAAGGTGCCAGACAGGAGTTCTCTTGATAGTTTTTACACTACCTTGGTAGGCATCTGAAAGACACCACAAAAGTTGTTCTACCTGCTTTCTGGGCTGAGATGGGGAAACGCTGAATTTTGGAGTCGGCTGGTGACAATATGTTCCAAACACACCCCCTGCACAACTCCACCGGGGAAGGTGCCAGACGGGAGTTCTCCTGGTAGTTTTTTACATTGCTCCGGTAGGCATCTGAAAGACACCACAAAAGTTGTTCTATCTCCTTTCTGGGCTGAGATGGGGAATCGCTGAATTTTGGACTCGGCCGGTGAGAAAATGTTCCAAAGACACCCCATGCACAACTCCACCGGGGAAGGTGCCAGACAGGAGTTCTCTTAGAAGTTTTTACACTACCTTGGTAGGCATCTGAAAGACACCACAAAAGTTGTTCTACCTGCTTTCTGGGCTGAGATGGGGAACCGCTGAATTTTGGAGTCGGCTGGTGACAAAATGTTCCAAACACACCCCCTGCACAACTCCACCGGGGAAGGTGCCAGACAGGAGTTCTCCTGGTAGATTTTACACTACCTTGGTAGGGAGCTGAAAGGCAGCACAAAAGTTGTTCTACCTGCTTTCTGGGCTGAGATGGGGAATCGCTGAATTTTGGACTTGGCCGGTGACAAAATGTTCCAAACACACCCCCTGCACAACTCCACCGGGGGAAGGTGCCAGACAGGAGTTCTCCTGGTAGTTTTTACACTACCTTGGTAGGCACCTGAAAGGCACCACAAAAGTTGTTCTACCTGCTTTCTGGGCTGAGATGGGGAATCGCTGAATTTTGGACTCGGCCGGTGACAAAATGTTCCAAACACACCCCCTGCACAACTCCACCGGGGAAGGTGCCAGACAAGCGTTCTCTTGATAGTTTTTACACTACCTTGGTAGGCATCTAAAAGACACCACAAAAGTTGTTCTACCTGCTTTCTGGGCTTGAGTGGGAGGGGAAACGCTGAATTTTGGACTCGGCTGGTGACAAAAATGTTCCAAACACACCCCTGCACAACTCCACCGGGGAAGGTTGCCAGACGGGAGTTCTCCTGGTAGTTTTTACATTGCTCCGGTAGGCATCTAAAAGACACCACAAAAGATGTTCTACCTGCTTTCTGGGCTGAGATGGGGAACCGCTGAATTTTGGACTCGGCTGGTGACAAAATGTTCCAAACACACGCCCTGCACAACTCCACCGGGGAAGGTGCCAGACAGGAGTTCTCCTGGTAGATTTTACACTACCTGGTAGGGAGCTGAAAGGCAGCACAAAAGTTGTTCTACCTGCTTTCTGGGCTGAGATGGGGAACCGCTGAATTTTGGACTTGGCCGGTGACAAAATGTTCCAAACACACCCCCTGCACAAACTCCACCGGGGAAGGTGCCAGACAGGAGTTCTCCTGGTAGTTTTTACACTACCTTGGTAGGCACCTGAAAGGCACCACAAAAGTTGTTCTACCTGCTTTCTGGGCTGAGATGGGGAATCGCTGAATTTTGGACTCGGCCGGTGACAAAATGTTCCAAACACACCCCCTGCACAACTGCACCGGGGAAGGTGCCAGACAAGCGTTCTCTTGATAGTTTTTACACTACCTTGGTAGGCATCTAAAAGACACCACAAAAGTTGTTCTACCTGCTTTCTGGGCTGAGATGGGGAACAGCTGAATTTTGGACTCGGCTGGTGACAAAATTTTCCAAACACACCCCCTGCACAACTCCACCGGGGAAGGTGCCAGACGGGAGTTCTCTTGGTAGTTTTTACATTGCTCCGGTAGGCATCTAAAAGACACCACAAAAGATGTTCTACCTGCTTTCTGGGCTGAGATGGGGAACCGCTGAATTTTGGAGTCGGCCGGTGACAAAATGTTCCAAAACACACCCCCTGCACAACTCCACCGGGGAAGGTGCCAGGCAGGCGTTCTCTTGGTAGATTTTACACTACCTTGGTAGGGAGCTGAAAGGCACCACAAAAGTTTGTTCTACCTGCTTTCTGGGCTGAGATGGGGAATCGCTGAATTTTGGACTCGGCCGGTGACAAAATGTTCCAAACACACCCCATGCACAACTCCACCGGGAAGGTGCCAGACAGGAGTTCTCTTAGTAGTTTTTACATTGCTCCGGTAGGCATCTGAAAGACACCACAAAAGTTGTTCTACCTGCTTTCGGGGCTGAGATGGGGAATCGCTGAATTTTGGACTCGGCTGGTGACAAAATGTTCCAAACACACCCCCTGCACAACTCCACCTGGGAAGGTGCCAGACAGGAGTTCTCTTGATAGTTTTTACACTACCTTGGTAGGCATCTGAAAGACACCACAAAAGTTGTTCTACCTGCTTTCTGGGCTGAGATGGGGGAAACGCTGAATTTTGGAGTCGGCTGGTGACAATATGTTCCAAACACACCCCCTGCACAACTCCACCGGGGAAGGTGCCAGACGGGAGTTCTCCTGGTAGTTTTTACATTGCTCCGGTAGGCATCTGAAAGACACCACAAAAGATGTTCTACCTGCTTTCTGGGCTGAGATGGGGAACCGCTGAATTTTGGACTCGGCCGGTGACAAAATGTTCCAAATCACAGCCCCTGCACAACTCCACCGGGAAGGTGCCAGGCAGGAGTTCTCTTGGTAGATTTTACACTACCTTGGTAGGAGCTGAAAGGCAGCACAAACGTTGTTCTACCTGCTTTCTGGGCTGAGATGGGGAGATCGCTGAATTTTGGACTCGGCCGGTGACAAAATGTTCCAAACACACCCCATGCACAACTCCACCGGGGAAGTGCCAGACAGGAGTTTTCCTGGTAGTTTTTACACTACCTTGGTAGGCACCTGAAAGGCACGACAAAAGTTGTTCTACCTGCTTTCTGGGCTGTGAGATGGGGAACCGCTGAATTTTGGAGTCGGCCGGTGACAAAATGTTCCAAGCACACCCCCCTGCACAACTCCACCGGGGAAGGTGCACAGAACAGGAGTTCTCCTGGTAGTCTTTTACATTGCCTCCGGTTAGGCATCTGAAAGACAACCACAAAAGTTGTTCTACCTGCTTTCTGGGCTGAGATGGGGAACCGCTGAATTTTGGACTCGGCCGGTGACAAAATGTTCCAAAACACACCCCCTGCACAACTCCACTATGCGAAGGTGCCAGAAACGAGTTCTGTTGGTAAGATTTTACACTACCTTGGTAGGCAGCTGAAGGCACCACAAAAGTTGTTCTACCTGCTTTCTGGGCTGAGATGGGGAACCGCTGAATTTGGACTCGGGCCGGTGACAAAATGTTCCAAACACCACCCCCCTGCAAAAACTCCACCGGGGAAGGTGCCAGACAAGCGTTCTCTTGATAGTTTTTACACTACCTTGGTAGGCATCTAAAAGACACCACAAAAGTTGTTCTACCTGCTTTCTGGGTTGTGATGGGGAACAGCTGAATTTTGGGACTCGGCTGGTGACAAAATGTTCCAAACACACCCCATGCACAAACTCCACCGGGGAAGGTGCCAGACAGGAGTTCTCTTAGTAGTTTATTACATTGCTCCGGTAGGCATCTGAAAGACACCACAAAAGTTGTTCTACCTGCTTATTGGGCTGAGATGGGGAACCGCTGAATTTTGGACTCGGCTGGTGACAAAATGTTCCAAACACACCCCCTGCACAACTCCACCGGGGAAGGTGCCAGACAGGAGTTCTCTTAGTAGTTTTTACATTGCTCCGGTAGGCATCTGAAAGACACCACAAAAGTTGTTCTACCTGCTTTCTGGGCTGAGATGGGGAACCGCTGAATTTTGGAGTCGGCTGGTGACAAAATGTTCCAAACACACCCCCTGCACAACTCCACCGGGGAAGGTGCCAGACAGGAGTTCTCTTGATAGTTTTTACACTACCTTGGTAGGCATCTGAAAGACACCACAAAAGTTGTTCTACCTGCTTTCTGGGCCTGAGATGGGGGGAAACGCTGAATTTTGGAGTCGGCTGGTGACAATATGTTCCAAACACACCCCCTGCACAACTCCACCGGGGAAGGTGCCAGACGGGAGTTCTCCTGGTAGTTTTTTC